>NC_051120.1:423491-441491 GCF_014839805.1 Manduca sexta
TTTTAAAAGTCACTGGGACTGCCATTGTATTTGATATCTAAATAAGTAGGCCGTCGTTATTTACAAGAGAAATGGAGGCTAGTAAATCGTATTTTTTTACGATATAGCTTTTTATATTTTATAACTACTTATTGATATTGGAATTATGTACTTGTAATATTATATAATAAAAATAATTGATAGAATAATATCTTATGTATTTATATTGTTTTCTACAAGCATGAAATTTTAGTTATTTCTGTTAGTAAGTAGTAGCGCGGGAGCATAATTGTATTTAGGTGTTTATAGACATCGTGGCGAGTGTGGTGTACTGGGCATTATTATTTACACTATTATTCGAATAAATGAGAAGATTACGTAATGATCATTTCTTTAACAAATGGCAAGCGATAATGTATAAAACATTTGTTGACCTTCTAGCTTCGATGTCTTCCTTTTTTAAACATTTGGAAAGAAATTGAATGAATGAACCCAAAAAAAAAAAAAAAATTTTCTTAAACTGTTACTCAACCTATTGAACATTGAAGTAATTTTTTTATTTTTTCCCGCTCTGAATTCTCTTACGGTAAAACAACTTTTTCAATACCGGTTTTTGAATAAATCGGCAAACGGAGGTCAATGTTTACTTGATATTATATTGAAAAATTAAGAAGTACCGATCAGTATATCGAAGCAGGTTAATAGCCGACCCTCTCTATTTCACAACATTGTATATAATTGTATGAATCCGTTTGCGCTCTAAAAACAGGTCAATTCGGTTTTGATGTGATATTCACTAATGTGTAAGGTTGTATTTAATTAGACTATTGACTTTTTTAGAATGTCATATCATCATTCCAAAAGACATCACCATACAACGCGGCAGAACTCCAAATTCCATCCACATCACCTTGGTGGTTGGCAATCCACTACAGTACGTTTCTGCCGACATTTTTTACCACGCACTACAAAAATATGTCACCACTTGGCACCAGCAGCATTTCCGGATAAATACGACCTGGAGACCTTAAAAAAAAGAGCGTATTTCTACCTAAAAGACCGGCAACGCATCTTTATGCCCTCTGGATGTTCATGGGCGACAGTGATCACTTACCAACAAGTGAACGGTATGCTCGTTTGCCCGCTGTAACATTAAAAAAAACCTGAAAGGAAGTCATGGGTGCCCGTAATAACACTATTCCGAAAGGATTACAAATTATTGTCGCGTATTTGTTGTACTACATTCCTTATTCTTAGACAATATCCATCATACTACAAACCTCAAGCCACTTTCTTGTTAATGGAAAATAGGTAAATATTTTGAAAGTCAAACATATGTGTTATTTATATTATGTTTAATCTTGTTTATTCTAGCTCTCACACCAAGCTTATTACTCCACGTAGTCAAGCTAAGTTAATACTTGAATCCTGCTATTGGAATAAATATATGCATTTATACTAATTACATTTAAGGTAATATGTTTTTAAAACTTTAATAATATTATTTACGAACTTTAATTCACATACCTGCAATTTTAAATTTAAGTAGCGTCATATTTAGTTTAGGTGTTATTTTTATTTGATCAAAACTTGAATTGCAGTCGCACGTATAATTCTTCTAGTTCTAGCTTCTTCCCGAGATATAAATTGTTAATGTAAATCATAAATTTCTAAGGTCTAAATCTGAGTTCTAAGCTCTACATAAGTAGAGCGCATATTGGGAAGATTGACATCCAAAAATTTTGCGCTCTTGCGATGGTTACTCAATCTACCGTGAAATAGCAAATTACCATGTAAAAGTTTTTTTCATACTGTGATTTGAATGTTGTTAATGCGCATACTAACATATTTTCTGTAAATATGTATCTAAAGAATCTGTGACATCTAGTCACAAGGATATTTCAAATAAAACGATGACTTATTACCATACATGGATACCACTTTCAGAACATAAGACAAAAACTTATTATCAATTAGTAATACTTTTTTACTTTATAAGCGGCGATAGCCTAGTTGGGTGTGGAACGGACTGCCAAGACGAATGTCCGCAGGCTCAAATCCCGAGAGCACACACCTCTGACTTTTCTAAAAAATCATGTGTGTATTTTTTGTGAATTTATCGTTTGCTTTAATGGTGAAGGAAAACATCGTGAGGAAACCTGCACATCTGAGAAGTTCTCTATAGGAATTTCGAAGGTGTGTGAAGTCTACCAATTCGCACTAGGCCAGCGTGGTGGACTAAGGCCTAATCCCTCTCAGTAGTAATGGAGGCCCGTGCTCAGCAGTGGGCAGGTATATAATACAGGGCTGATATTATTATTTATTATTATTAATACTTTTGGAGCATAAATTTAGTCCTGCTGTCCGGTCTATAACTAACTAAACAGTTCAGTGTCTGTCGTAAATGTTGTGATATTTCGCTCGGACTCTAAACAAATACAGATTAATAAGTATCCACCGCTTACAGAATATTACAAAACTAAGACCAGGAGTCAAGAAACGCATAATTTCACACTAATTAACCGTGTTGGCTGCCGAAACGTTGTTTTTATTTGTGCGTGCGCACATTGGCGTCAGAGTAAAAGTTCAATGTTGCTTCGCGTTTTCCACTGGCTCCAATAATGGCGATACACGCACCGAACGTATAGTGCGGCTGCCAGTTTCGTGTTTGCTTCGGAATGTTGTACCTTTTGCGTATGGAGTTCAGAGTTAATAGCGTTATTTTCCGAGGTTGGACGTGATAAATGGAATACTATGATAATACATGATATGATTACAATGACGACGAGGATGGGATTTTGTAAACTGGGGAATGTTGCACAACAAAACAATATCGACCGTTACGTATCACGTTTAAGGCAAAACTGACAACTGTTATGTTCCGACCTTATTACCCACATTTGATAATATTATACATTACAGAGATGACTTATTGTTCCGTGAGAATTTCACGCTTTTTTCAATGTAATTTTTTTTGGACAGGTATTATATGATTAGAGATTTGGTTTTCCAGTGATTCTTACTCATTGTTAGAATATCAGCGCAAAGGCTTGAACATGTATTAAAATTTTCGTAACTTAAAAGCTTTCGCAGACTGCCCATATTAATTGTAACGGGCTCTCAGACTTTATGATATAACCCGGACCAATTTACACCACCTTCAAAATTAAACCACTGTATCGGCAATTAATTGATACTCAATTCGTCCGGATTATACGGCACTTTTGCCTTGCGGGTTTCGCCCACCTGTCTCGCTGGCCACTCAACTCGCAGTTTGCGTTTGACTTTCGAACGTGTTTGTTAGGCGCGCGCGCCAAGTACTGCTGTCAAAATTTGGCGGCAACAATTACGTGCACAGAATATAAACAATAATTTCTTTTTTTGGTGGCCAGTAATATTGTGGTACAGAAATGTGTGGTTTATAGTGAATCGATTTGTAGAATAGTCCGATTAACTTTTAATTAAAATAGTAATGCGAGTGTCATAGTGTTTTGGTGAAAGTGTGAATTTTATTTTATAAATATGAAGTCGATTTTATTAGCAGGATGTATATTGTTACTGGCTGTCTGTGTTGGTGAGTTTTTTTTATTCAGACTCTCTAAAGAAATGGACATCTTACTTTCTAGTTACATTCGTTAATAAATCATCATGATTACCAAAGTCATCTAAAAATACCACAAAATATTACATTTTCACAACACTTCAATTTATTAACATACTTATTTTTTTATAATAATATGTTCAAGGAATTTTTAAGTCATAATATTTAATTACTATTTACCATAAAATAAACATTAATGTAATTTAATTGACTCATTAACGTCTTCATTACTTACCAGCTATCAACTCCACATTTATTACATAGGTTTACAGTAAAAGATGTCATTTTATTCGTAAATCTCCATGCACATATCTTTTACATAACATAAATATGATTATAACACATAATAAGAATGCATAGCTCAACATTGTAACACTTTCGCGTAAGAGAAAGTATTTTCAATGTCATTAATATAAATAATGACCAAGTCTTCCGCGTAGCTATATGAGGAATGGAAATCGGCAATTAGTCGGACCGGATATGCGACATTTTGGTGATACGGTTTAAAGTATTTTGTAATCTGAGCAGAAGGTTTTTAGATACAAATTAACATACAAAGTTTTCGCCCTTTACATTTTTTAATAAGTAATATTTTTGTGCACTATTTTGGTAATTTTTTACACAACATAACATTGAACAGATTTACTTATTATTATCACATATATGTGACAATATCATAATACTATAAAAAGTACCGATATTTTCGGTTTTGTATTTCATAAACAAAACACAAATTAAATGTAACTAAAATAACACTAACTGCTATAAAGCTCTAAGTAAAGATAAAATAAATCGACTATAATTTACGATGTTGTCAATATTGTGTTACGAAAGAGAAGCCCTGATTGTAGTCATTAATAACGTAGTAGAAACAAGAGCTGTTTGTCCTTTGAATTAATAGCAAATTCCATTACGATCGAAACTGTACCAGTTTATAGCACAATAATAAATCGAGTTTTGTTTACTACCTTCGTCGAATATTTAGGTTATATAAGAAGTAAAAAAAGGCAAAAGTTACCGTCACCTATTTCACAGGTTTAGATAAATTAATGTGCAAATTTTTAAAGAAATAAACAAAGCATAATTGATTGTCTTTCAATATTTGTTAGAGAAATTAAAGAGCATTAATTTAATTAGTTAATACAATTCGCTGTTCATGCAAATCTTCCTGCCGCTTCATTATAACCTCGACATATGCAAAAGTTTTACACGCCGTTGCTATTACGCAAAAGTAAAAAATTCAAAACGCTCATACAACGGTCAGTCAGGGTCACAGCGGTTCACTAACGCTTTACTTAATTTTAAGAAATGGTCAAACTGCAAGCGTCGTTCCGCGTTGTCAATATTTTTAATATTTTTTTTATACGCGCATGGCAATGTGATCCACTGCATTTTATTGTAAGTGGATTGGGGCCCAATGGAATGTCGACTAACGAGGGTTGATTACCCTTTGGCAGTCGAAGTAGTTATGCCGACCTGTTGGAATCGGATATACCTACACAAGCTGATCCCGGAACGCGACACACTTACATGGGCCACTATGGCGGTTTTTAACGCCTTGTTTACGGTGGTCGCTATCTCGGCGGATATAAAATATATCCTATCATCAGCATTTAACAATCCATCTGAGATGGTAGCTTTAAAAAAGACAAACATTTTCTAAACGAACGATTCTAAATGTTTCCGCCTTTGTTCCAAACAGCAGTGTGAAAAACACTGTTGTTTGATACAAAAATAATTGAGGCATCATTATGAGATTTATATGCTTTAAAATCTGAAATATAGATCTGTTCAATACCTATTTGATGTTCCTGAATCTACGTTTATCATCTAGAATACAACTTCGATCGTCATAATATACTTGTTTAGCAAAATCGAATATTACTAAATAGAAGAAGTTAGTGTTTACTTAAGGTACTGTTAATTTTATTTTAATTATTAGGTTTATTCAGAGCCCTTCTAGGCAATCATGTCACGTCTGTGCCTATTGGGTTTCATAATATGGTGATCTAAGCACTCCAATACTTTACTTGTAAATGTGTTCATTTAGCTCTTTTGTTAAGGACAAATAAATATAAGTAAAACGTTGGTATGACACCAAGGTATGTTTAAAAGTAATGTATGAAAAATAATTATTTTAAAGTTTATTTCACCGAACGGAAGTTGCGGTACTTTAGTGTTTTCGGATATTATTCAAAAACCGCAAATATTTATGTCAGAATAAGACATGTTTATAGTTTTAAGTTGTGTCACTCGTCTATATTTCAATTTAGATAAGATTTTTGCTGTTTGAAATTATTAACAAGTTAGCATACAAACTATGACCAACATTCAGCATTTATAAAACAAATATTCTATTTTAATATCCAACTACATCTCCTATCAACCTCACTTAATGATAAGGTCATAAAATCGCTGTCCGCTATCATTCAGACCTCGAAGTAACAGTACATACTTGGCACCTGACCGTGGTCCCCGGACTCCCTTACCTTCGTTTACCGGGTTAATGTTTACTTGATACTGACTGCAGGTTGGACTGGCTGTTCTGTGTTCACGGATGTAGCGACAAACCTCAATACATTGTAAAGTTGGGTTTTTGCACACACACATCACGTATTTATCCCCGAAGGGGTATGCAGAGCCGTAACCAGGGCATCCACTTTTCGCCAAGTGTGTTCCGTCGCATAATGTGATAGGGGGCGAGCCTATCGCCATGTCGGGCACTAATTCCAGTCTCTAGGCTAATACTGAGCAGAAAACCCAAATATCACTTTCCTCGACTCGGGATTCGAACCCAGGACTTGTAAATTAAGTTTATTTCCACCATTTCTAATGATCTGAATGAAATTAGTGCATTATTATTAGAAAATATTTAATGCTTTTGGATCTTATCAACATGTCTGTCACATTTAGACTTTTCTAAAATGCTTTGGATTTCAAAGAAAATATTTAATAATGTTTTTACATGGTAATAATAACTTATTAGTTCATGTTAATGAGACCATTACGGACATGATTTCGGACATACAGACAAAAAACTATAAAATGCCTTGATTAATACCAAAAAATCACATCTATGTGGAAATAAAACCATATTTCTAAATCACATTAAAATAATTATTCATATAGCACATAATTATAAATGTTATAATTTAATATAAAACTGCATTTTACCTTTATAATTAATACTAGCTTTTGCCCGCGGCTCCTCCCGCGTTATAAAGTTTTTCAGGCTAAAGTTTTCCATTATAAAAGTAGTAGTTTCCCGGGAGCCTATGTTCTTCCCAGGGTCTCAAACTGTCTCCATACCAAATTTCATCTTAATACGTTGGGTAGTTTTTGAGTTTAACACGTTCAGGCAGACAGATGCAGCGGGGGACTTTTGTTTTATAATATATTTTTAGAACTTTTTAAGAGGAACAATCCCGTCATACATCATTGTTGCATAACTTTAACCGTTTACGCAGCGCACGCAACGGAAGCTCTCAAAACTAATAAATTGTCCCCGTTTTTGCAACATGTTTCATTACTTCTCCGATCCTATTGGTTATAGCGTGATGATATATAGCCTATAGCACTCTACAAATAAAGGGCTAGCCAACACAAAACGAATTTTTCAGTTCAAACTGATAGTTCCAGAGATTAGCCATTACTGCTCCGCTCCTATTGGTCATAGCGTGATGATATATAACTTAGAGCACTCCACAAATAAAGGGCTATCCAACACAAAAATAATTTTTCAGTTCGAATCGGTAGTTCCTGAGATTAGCCATTACTGCTCCGCTCCTATTGGGTATAGCGTGATGATATATAGCCTATAGCACTCCACGAACAAAGGGCTATCTAATGCAAAAAGAATTTTTCAGTTTGGACCGGTAGTTCCTGAGATTAGCCATTACTGCTCCGCTCCTATTGGGTATAGCGTGATAATATATAGCCTATAACACTCCACGAACAAAGGGCTATCCAACGCAAAAAGAATTTTTCAGTTTGGACCGGTAGTTCCTGAGATTAGCCATTACTGCTCCGCTCCTATTGGGTATAGCGTGATGATATATAGCCTATAGCACTCCACGAACAAAGGGTTATCCAACGCAAAAAGAATTTTTCAGTTTGGACCGGTAGTTCCTGAGATTAGCGCGTTCAAACAAACAAACAAACAAACAAACTCTTCAGCTTTATATAATAGTACTAGCTTTTGCCCGCGGCTCCGCCCGCGTTATAAAGTTTTTCAGGCTAAAGTTTTCCGTTATAAAAGTAATAGTTTCCCGGGAGCCTATGTTCTTCCCAGGGTCTCAAACTGTCTCCATACCAAATTTCATCTTAATATGTTGGGTAGTTTTTGAGTTTAACACGTTCAGGCAGACAGATGCAGCGGGGGACTTTGTTTTATAATATATTTTTTAGAACTTTTTAAGAGGAACGATCCCGTTATACATCATTGTTGCATAACTTTAACCGTTTATGCAGCGCAGGCAACGCAAGCTCTCAAAACTAATAATTTGCAACATGTTTCTTTACTGCTCCGCTCCTATTGGTCATAGCGTGATGATATATAGCCTATAGCACTCCACGAACAAAGGGCTATCCAACGCAAAAAGAATTTTTCAGTTTGGACCGGTAGTTCCTGAGATTAGCCATTACTGCTCCGCTCCTATTGGGTATAGCGTGATGCTATATACTCTATAACACTGCAGGAACAAAGAGCTATCCAACGCAAAAATAATTTTTCAGTTTGGACTGGTAGTTCCTGAGATTATCCATTACTGCTCCGCTCCTATTGGGTATAGCGTGATGATATATAGCCTATAGCACTCCACGAACAAAGGGCTATCCAACGCAAAAAGAATTTTTCAGTTTGGACCGGTAGTTCCTGAGATTAGCGATTACAGCTCCGCTCCTATTGGGTATAGCGTGATGATATATACTCTATAGCATTTCACTAATAAAGAGCTACCCAACGCAAAAAGAATTTTTCAGTTTGAACCGGTAGTTCCTGAGATTAGCCATTACTGCTCCGCTCCTATTGGGTATAGCGTGATGATATATAGCCTATAGCACTCCACGAACAAAGGGCTATCCAACGCAAAAAGAATTTTTCAGTTTGGACCGGTAGTTCCTGAGATTAGCCATTACTGCCCCGCTCCTATTGGGTATAGCGTGATGATATATAGCCTATAGCACTCCACGAACAAAGGGCTATCCAACGCAAAAATAATTTTTCAGTTTGGACCGGTAGTTCCTGAGATTAGCCATTACTGCCCCGCTCCTATTGGGTATAGCGTGATGATATATAGCCTATAGCACTCCACGAACAAAGGGCTATCCAACGCAAAAAGAATTTTTCAGTTCGGACCGATAGTTCCTGAGATTAGGCATTACTGCTCCGCTCCTATTGGGTATAGCGTGATGATATATAGCCTATAGCACTCCACGAACATAGGGCTATCCAACGCAAAAAGAATTTTTCAGTTTGGACCAGTAGTTCCTGAGATTAGGCATTATTGCTCCGCTCCTATTGGGTATAGCGTGATGATATATAGCCTATAGCACTCCACGAACATAGGGCTATCCAACGCAAAAAGAATTTTTCAGTTTGGACCAGTAGTTCCTGAGATTAGCGCGTTCAAACAAACAAACAAACAAACAAACAAACAAACAAACTCTTCAGCTTTATATAATAGTATAGTTAGATACCGTATTAAGAAATATATAACTGTACATTTAATTATAATTATAGTTACCACCGAAGGCGTTTGCTGGTGATTCCGTCTCGGGTGGTTACCACGACCATGGTCGTGTTGAAACAGCGACTACCTTTATAAACGTCATTGTAAAGTCAAGGTTAATTTCAATTAAATGGTCGATAATAGCATTTTTTAAATATTTCTTACCTATAACACTGTTAAAGTAATGATAATAATAAGTACTTGGCTTACATCACTTTTGGGATGTACATCTATTGGGGGGCAAGTCACCGTCTGCCTTGAATACGAAAGATTGAGACATTTTCCTTGGCAGGCGTCCCGTTGTCTCAATCAATAGCCCAGCAACCAGTCCAGCCCATCCCATCCATAGACCCAGTATAATTACCATCTTTTCTGCAGTAGTACCTACACCTTGCAAGCGCTGTTTTTGGTTGTATTTTCTCCATAAATACAGACAGAGAGAGTACTTGCAAGGTGTATAAACCCCAACTAGTTTAAGGTATCTTCAAGGGTCCTCTACGTGTTGTATCCATGTCCCCACGCAAGCCTTCTAAAAGGACCGACCTTTATACCGTGATATCCCGCAGGAAAGATACAAAATAAGTACCTATAAACATCTATGAACCAAGAATGTAATAAGAATACCTATAGCGATATTATCTCTTGGTGCTTTAGATATTAAGTCATCATCATCAGCCGTAGGATTCTTCTAAACATGCGCCTCCCCCAAATTTTTCCGATCGACCTATTGGTACCGGCCCGAATCCAGCGACCTCCTAACATTTAAGCCTCATAATGTCCAGTAATACATTGGCTATAATTTCCCTCAAATCGGAGCACCACAATGTTAAGAAAGAAATAAGACATGTATTTTTTATTATGACGGCAAAATAATTCAACAGCAGATGTTATAAACAGCGTATACTGTCTGATGTTCGTATTACTCATAACTGCGAGTCGTTCACGCGTATCGCAAGCGTTAAGGCCAGCGTATCTAGCTTCGTGTCTATTTTTGTTCAATTACCTAGATGAAGGCAGTTATTCAAGACAACAAAATCAAGAAGTTTTACTATTTTCAAAAAGTACGAGCCACTTAAATAAGGAAGAATTAGTGTTCAACTAGTGATTATTGGCATGGAGAATTACGTGAGTTGTGTCGTGTGTGTTTTATTTAGATTTCACATGTCATAATGTTTATATTATGCTGATTACAGTATGTTTTAATAAGAATAGTTTAGTGTTATTTAGTGAGAGAAATAAACAAGCAATGGCAAGTATATAAACTTTCTTTTCTTCATTATCTTCTAGATATTTGTTCTTATGCATTGTAATAAAATAAATAAGTTCCTAAATAAAGTAATCATCGTAATCAACATCCCCATAAACTCCATTGTTGAACTTGCCTTCTCTAAAGAAATAAACTAAGACAGGTTATTTTCTTCAACCACGAAAACATTTAATGTTTGATTTTTATATCCTATTTACTTAGAAACGAGTCGCGCACTGCGTCTTAAATTGTAGTGGCCAGCTTGAATAATGTAACACTTGGATTCTTAGCGATGTTAGGAAAGACACCAGCTATACATTTATATAGATTGATGTAGTTTAAAATACTTACATTCAAATATTTTGTTATATTATATAAGTTCAAAAATATATTATGAATAGGTTTGGATGTTTGTAAGAACTAAATGCAGAAACCACTGAATGTATTTGGATGAATTTTGTCATATAAATTTCATTCCTCCTAACCGACTTTCGGCCACGGCGTCCAATTTCAACGGAGATCAGCTAGTAACGCAAGATATATTATAGTTCACAAGTGTGTGCGTAATACACAGGTGCACTCTTTGTGCCTTCACTCTCATAGTTCGGTGAGACGGCAAGCCGACATTAAACCATCATGTAAACCATGTCATGCTTTAATCATCATCATCATCACCAGCTCGTTGCAGTCCACTGCTGGACATACGCCTCTTCCAAGGTACGAACACTGAGCCCCGTCTGCTTTAATATGTAAGCTTTTTTTACCCCGACAAAGTCCTCAAGAGGACCTTATTCGGGGCAGAATATTCTCGCGAACAAATCCTAGGATAGCAATATTATTAATGGTATTAAAAATAATCACTATATTGCAATAATTTTATGTAGAAGGACGGCTTAAATTATCTGATTTTCTGCATGAAATATTTACCTCTATGATTGTGCAATTTAAATATAAATTGCAGTCTAGCTTCCAAATATACCTGATCCATCAAATGATAAGTCGTGACCTATGGACATTATGTAAGTATGTTATAATGTAATATATCTTCAATAAATCCGGTCGAAAATTTGTTTTTTGAAAGTCAATATTTAAAATAGTAAACATTAATGTAATTTTCATACTACTGGTGGTAGGTCTCTCATATGTGAGAGTCCGCCTGGGTAGGTAACACCACAGTGTCTATTTGTGCCGCCAAGCAGCAGTGTGTAGTCACTGTTGTGTTCCGGTTTGAAAGACATTGTAGCCAGTGTCACTACTGGATAAAATAAGACTTAACATCTCATGGCGCAGTGGAATACCAAACAATATTTTATAATTCAAGGTGTTGGATGGTGTTTCTACTGTTTATGGGCGGTCGTATCGCTTACTATCAGGTGATCTGCAAGCTCGTCTCGTCATTCAAAGCAATAAAAAAAAGCGATATTGATAATAATAAACTTTGTATAACTGTAAAGGAGCAACTAAGTGACAACCAAAAACACTTACAAGGTAGCAGAATCTACTTAATTAATTCGATAGTTTATTTTTCTCCAAAATCATTCAAAAGTTCTTATTATAAAATCATGGCCATCGTTTCAGTGCAGCTATCTTGTCCTCTATATTAAGGCGATACCTCAAGGTCCATTTTCATACATTTTGTTTCACCTTTAATCTGGGTAACTAAACAAGTATTGGCAATTAAAGAATTTAAATTCACGTCTAGTTAGTGATTAGTTCTCGCAGTTGAAAGAAAAACGTAAAAATAATTAATAATCATGGATATTTCGGCCTTTAAAATTTAATATGACGAAATTAAATTAATTAAACTATTAATTAAATAATTACATTTTTAACGAATATTTAAAATCTATGATTTTATTATATTGTTACAGAAAAGGTAACTTTTTATTTAAATTAGTCTATATAATAAATTATTTATCTTAGGTTTATTGCGAACCTTTAAAAAGAGAATAGAATGGAGAATAGTAATTTGTCTATTTTTGAATAACCGTTAATTTTATAAATACGAATCAAAAAAGCTCAGACCTTACGTAGTATTTGTATTCTCTTTGGCTCAGACAAAAAAGTTATTTTCTGAAAGATGGTTGTTCTTTATACATTGATGACGTCTGTCATCCATTGCACAAAAATAATACGGTAATTCAAACGCTATTGAGCAAAACTATCAAAAGAAAGTAAAAACATTAAACTAATAACAATTTATAACCAAAAGATACTTTCTAAGTAATTGTTTGCGAAATTAAACTTACACTTCAAAATATAGAAGTGAAATCGTTTCTAAGTGCATTCGAAGCCCATTGACACTGATGGAATGAGGCCGACGATAGCCGGGTTTTTACCGTCCGGGAAAACGAAAGCAATTATATATAGATTCAAACGTATGAATATGTTGATGCATCTTACACGGATGCTTTTTTACACGTGTGCGGCAAACACTCCACTGCACCTGATAGTAAATATAATGTCGACTGATGATAGATGATTACCTTTTGGTAGTCGACACAATAATGCCGGCCTGTTGGAACTGGTATACACAGGCTGATCCCGGAACGCGATACTTACGTGGGCAATTATCGCGGGTTTCAACACATTGTGTACAGTGGTCGCTATACGAGCGGATTTATTACGCCCGCAAAGGATTAAAAAAAAATGGATACCCTCGTCTTTAACTTACGTAAGAGTAGGCAGAGGCATAACTGGTGCACCCACTTTCTGCCATGCATTTTCCGTCTTATGACCTGCTGTGGGCAAGCCTATCGCCATATCTCAACACCTGGACTCCGGGCTAATATTGAGTAGAAAACCCAATATTACTTTGCCCGACTCGTGGTTCAAGCATTGCAGTTGTAATACAACTACACTACCAAAGCAGCCTCACGGATTCACACATCCCAAACCAAAATTTACTAAATACATTGATACACAGTTGTCGTGCAAGTTGATAATGAATATGTGGAGCAAGCAACGGCTACAATAAAACAAATGAATCAGTTACGTTCTGTACAAGGTTACGTTCGCCAGCTATTGCTTCACATGCGATGATTACGTTTACCCCGAATGGGTTCGCTAGTAGTCGGGAAAAATGGTTATAAAGTTAAACAATGTCTTGTGATCAACTATTAACTTATGGAGGACAAATACTTAGTCATGTATTGGTTTGGCCTTACTCGGGAAAATGTCTATAGTATCTATAAATTAATACTAATATATAAAGCTGAAGGTTTGTTTGTTTGAATGTGCTAATGCCAGGAACTACTAAACCGATTTTTCACTTATAGGAATCTATGTTAGTCTTGAGTGCTATAGGATACTGTACCTCGAAAAAAAATACGTAGGCGTAGGCTGCAGGCTATTTCCTAGATATAATGAGATATAACCATCTAAAACTTTTAAATATGTAGTCATATTACGAACTATTCTAATGGTAATAGCTATTCCCTAGATATAACAATCTAAGACTTTAAAATATTATGTAATTATATTCTTCTTATAAGCGGAAGCGATTACCTAGAAGGTAGTCTACTACTACTATTGAGAACAAAGATAAATAGTATAAGGTAGTCGAGCAAGGCCCTGGCGATTGCAAAACCTTAGTCTTTCGATATAAATATGCACATATTAATCCACGTGAACACCGGTCTTACTTCTTTAATCACTCTATAAATTGTATTTATAGAAAAAATTACACACACGTCAATCTCTGCTCCGATAAATAATCACTGATCAAATTAAAACGGTTTAGAGTTGTGTTGATCTATAGTAAAGGCATAATCAAAATCACAAACAACTTTAGATCTTCCTTTTGAAGTTGGTTCAAAATCCCGGTTTGATGTAATCACAGAAAACCGACGTAAAATCCTTGCATTTCACAGGATAAATGAAATTGTCGAAGATACAACAAATCTTCTACTCAAAATGACCCACGTGTGTCGTGTTCGAGAATCAATCTGTGAGTTTCCGATTCAAAGAGTCTGGCATAATGTGTTGACAGGAAATAATCATCTATTATCAGTCGTCCTGTCAACGTAACAATGAGAACACTGGACCTTGAATACAGCTTTTCAGAAACAGACAGAGCGATGCTGCCAACCCATATAAATTTTGCAAAAGAGAGTTCTGTCACTCAGCAGAGTTTGAACGTCACAAATCAAAAGGTCGCACTAATCGATAACCGATGGGTAATCGAGTTCTTGAGTGGAGACCACGACTCGGCAAACGTAGTGTTGGACGCCTTCCAGCTGGCCAAGGCCTGGAAGAACTGGATGCGACAGGGTGAAGACAGCGTAAAATGGCGCACATTGAAGGAGGCCTATGTCCAGTAGTGGACAAAGATATAGGCTGATAATGATGATGATTTATCCTAGAGTTAAGTCTGTCGCTTCTGTACGTCATTCCCATACATATATTTGTTATCCATTAGCAAAAACGTTTCTAGAAAGGCGTCTCGGCTCCTACCCCAGCTTCCTTTGCGTAGTTCTAAGAGTTATGACCCCACTCCACTTACCATCAGGTGCAGACGTGTTACCTTGCCGTGTACACTAGAAATTGTCGTTGTCATTTTATTTAGTAATCAGTGTAGATTTTTATGGATATTGGTTACCCGAGATGATAGAACTTTGTCTCAATAAGTTTAAAAATATCATATCACACTGTGTGTTCGTCGCATTAACATAGTTATGTGAAGTAATAATTTATATCCGACTTTCTTACTTTTCCCGCGGTATCCCAACGTGGTATTTTGACCACTTTCTTTTATTAATGGCCGTGTTTAGCAAGTTTGCGTAACTGGCAAGGAAAGTGAGTTATTAATAGGAAGTCAATACAGGTTTCGGAAACCTTGTATTTTAATTTGAATGTTATCGCTATAATCTAAGGCAGTAATAGATTATTACAGAGTAGGCACACTTACGCTTTATCTTTAAATGGGTAGACAGGAACGCAACTGGTGCAGCCGCTTTTCTGCCGTGTGTATTCCGTCCCATGATGTGATAGGGGGCGAGCTTATCGCCGTATCGAGCACAAATTCCAGACTCTAGGCTGATTCTGGCTAGAAATACCCAATATCACTTTGTCCGATCCGGGGATCGAACCTGCAGCCTCAGCAATGCAGTTATAGGGTAATACAACTACGCCACTGAGGCAGTTACATCGATCAATTATGCTATTTTATGAAGTTGATGTTCGCTATTATCTACTCTCGGTACTATTACTTATTGATGTCATAATAATTTGAATTTTTAATGTCTTTGTTTAAAAGATATCAAGCAAATAGAAACCCAACAATAATTATACTTATATTATATAATCATATCGGCCTTATATACTGTCCCTCTGCTGGGCACGGGCCTCCTGTACTACTGAGAGGGATTAGTCATTAGTCCACCACGCTGGCCTAGTGCAAATTGGTAGACTTCACACCCTCGAAATTTCTATAGAGAACTTTTTAGGTATGCAGGTTTCCCCACGATGTCTTTCTTCACCGTTAAAGCAAGCGTTAATTCACAAAGAATACGCACATAATTTTTAGATAAGTCAGAGGTGTGTGCCCTTGGCTTTTGAACCTGCAGACATTCGACTTTACAGTCCGTTTCATACTCAACTAAGCTATCTCCGCTTTTATAAATTGCTAACTTAACAACAAAGTGATTCCATAGTTATTTAAATAGAGACACAATTAATCTAAAACAAAAAAAATATTACGTATTAATTTATACTACACGCTCTACATATAGAGTAACAAAAAAACATACATAATATTTATTACATTATCATAGATCTTAAAAGATTATGACGCGTTTCCTAATATTTCACCTCTAGATAATTATCTTTGCTAAACCCATTTCAAACGCATTAGAATACCGTACCTTCAGTGTTAAATGTTTAACGGCCTGAATATTACCTTCGGTATCAAGCCCTTTAAAGTTACAAATGATTAAATAAAAATTAAGCCCATGGATTTGAATCTTTTTGCTTTGATAGTATTCTAAAAGAGTGCGCGGTGCGTGATTACAATCTCATTATATCTGCCGGTCACCTTGGAGCGACCGCGTGATGAGATGTGGCGTAAGAGAAGTGTTACAGCATATTTATTACAATGCAGATTACACCCTATATCATAAAAGTATTTTGTGCAAAGATACATGTAAGTTACTCGAGATCTGAATTTTTTAGTTTTCTATATACGGACAAAGCAAATTGATTTTACTGCACTTTTTGTAATCATGGTCTCGATCGACTGTCGAGTGATTATCCTTCGCAAGTCGACACAATTATGCCGGCCTGTTTGGCTTGATACACGCAGGCCGATACCAGAACGCGACATATTTAAGTATAGCCCTCTATAGGGTAGTCTAGACGTAATTTCATTGTAAAGCTCTACCCGTTATACCAAAATTAAACGTCATTATTTAGGTCATTCAAGTACTACTTTACGATATTTAACTCATGTCTTCAGTTTGGCCCCAGGGTCACTCATACCACGCTTGTAAGACCAAGTAAACTCTCAGGGCTAACCGTCAGCTAATTTTATGATCAATGCCAATTTTACATTCACATTTGTTTTTAGCAATCATTGAGAAAAACTCGCGCGGATGGCACACAGTTTTTTATAACGTGAAGAGGCTACCTATATATCATTGGTTCGTTTTATAATATTGCAGTGTCTTAGTTTTTACGACTTCTTTAATAACAGCATGCAACTAATCCTTGAGAATCATTTTTAGAGAAGCTAACACAAAGTTTGTTGAACCTAGGATAATATAATATATTCTGAGGATATCTTGATTCATTCCTAGGTCCATACTTTGTGTTAGCTTCTCTAAAATTATTTCTCAAGGATTAGCTGCATGATGTTATTAAAGAAGTCGTAAAAACTAAGACACTGAAAAAAACTTGTGTTGTGTTATAGGATGATAATAATAAATGTCGATTTACTAGTTTCTCTAACATGGCTTCACAAGGATCAGCTGCAAAATATTGTTGCAGAGGAGATAAAACTAAGACACTGCAAAAAACATGTGTAGTATTATAGGATGATAATAATAAATGTCAATACATAAAAAATAATAATATTAGCCCTGTATTATATACTGTCCCACTGTTGGGCAAGTTGGCCTTAGTCCACCACGCTGGCTTAGTGCTGGTTGGTAGACTTCACACATCCTCGAAAATTCCTAATAGAGAATTTCTCAGGTATGCAGGTTTCCTCAAGATGTTTTCCTTCACCGTTAAAGCAAGCGATCAAAAAGAATACACACATAATTTTTTAGAAAAGTCTGAAGTCTGTGCCCTTGGGTTTTGAACCTGTGGACATTCGTCTCGGCAGTCTGTTCCACAACCAACTAGGCTATCGCCGCTACATAAAAAATTGCATGTTACAAAAATCCGAGTGGTATCTGTTTTACTACAAGGCCAATTATTAACTCCCGTTTGCGACTTCATATAAC
>NC_051120.1:441991-508326 GCF_014839805.1 Manduca sexta
GCATTTCGAGATTAACATTTTATTATAATTTTTTATATGAAAACTCATAACAATATTTTTGAATAGTCATTTTATATAATATTGCTTTTATTATGTAATTTATGGATATTTTGTGTGGTCGAAAAATGTATTCCTAAGGGATATTCAGAGGATTCTTCTGTGTTATTATTTTAATTTCAAATAGCCAAAATAACACAGCATTAATATGTTTTTTAAAATACATATTACTGTACATTAAAACAGCTTGCACGGATTAAATAAGCTCTTTAAGCCTGATTCACACTAAAAAAATCTCGTTTACTATAGAAAATAGATAATTTGCTTGCACATAGATACAAGCAGATTCACGCGATTGTCGCCTTATGAAATATAAGGAAAACAACATTTAATTAAATAATATTTTGTAAAATTACAATTTGACTTTATGTAATCATTCCTGCTCCAATAATAATGCGAAAAATTGTGAAGATTTTTGGGATATAGATATATTAGAAGTAAACGAATAACAGCTAAATGGTTTGATAAAATTTAGCTCACAAAGTCCAGGATTAACATATGTGGTATATTATATTATACTTATAATCCCGGGAAAGCACTTTAGCTCAAGGAAAGCTGCGACAAAATCTAGCACATTAATAAAATATACAACACTGAACAATACATATCTCAATACAAACAACATCTCAATGGTTATTTGCATTCCAGCATTCCGCAGACAAGCGTGAGCATTAACATATAAAATAATTAGTCAGACACCAACCGATTTGGTTGGCATTTTGCGCCTACGCAGCTTCTCGGAAGCCTTCGCTTTTCGAATTTGATACGTCGTTTTGTAACGTATTGATGTTAAATATATTATAACTTGCTAGTCCTTCTTGTTATCAAGTAGATAATTCCTATCTTTATTTACAGGATTAATAACAAGACAACGGAAACTTAATTGACAATTTCAGACATACTTTTATCGGTTATATTAGTAAATTAAAAATAATATAAGAAAAACCGAATTCAAAAAACACCACAACCTAAAAATTCTTGACCCAATGTATCTAATTGAACTCAATACAATAAAAAAAAAAATGATCCTATTTTATTTACAGAGTTCCTTTCTTTATCCTGGGCGTAAAATGTCAAATAAAAATAGGTTGAATGTTGTGGTATCTTAAAGCTATATTAAACCAAAAAGATTCAACAAAATCTTATTTGTTTTTGAGGAGTTCATCCCTGCAACTTCAAACTTTGAAGTCTTATAGCAACAAAATTAGAACGGGATCATCCCGAAGCTATACAAAATCCAACTCAAAAAGAATAATTTAAACAAGACCACTGGGTAAAAAAATATCCCTAAACAAATAAAAAAAGAATTACGGCGAATAGATAACCTCTCCGTTTCATGTTGGTTTAAAAACAATAAAAACAAGCCATAGACCATCAAGATCACAAAAAACATGCTTTGAATTAAGATACAAGATAAAAAAAATCATGAATCAAAAATCATTAGAAAAGAGACTAAAAAAGAAAATATCTCGTTCTACAGAGCAGTTGTAAAAACTGTTACAAAATGGAAACTATAGCAACTAAACAGAAAGTGTAAATTAAACATTAACTAAGTCATCTGTACCAAGTTAAAAACCTTCTTAATAAACTTATGCAAGTCGACAAGGGACCCTGACCTACAATGAAGATCAATGCAGATTTCCTACACACACACACACACACACCCACACACATAACGCCCTTATCTCTGAAAGGAATCGGCAAAGGTACAATCAGGGATTCCACTTTTTGCCAAGTGTGTTCTGGCCAGTAATGTCATAAGGGTTGAGCCTATCCTCATATTGCTCACTTCAGACTCCGGGCTAATAACAGAACATGATAGTTGGGATTACCAAGTATCATGTTTCCCATCCCAGGATTCGAACTTGAACTTCTTACTAGTTGTTGTAACTCTCATTTGCCAAATTTTTTGAGGTCTTTTGAAATATTGGTATCTTAGAATTTAGTATTTAAAGAATTGAAAAATTAAAACATCAGATCATTTGGTGGTCTTTGTGTTTACTATTTTTTAAGCCAGAAAATATTTTTTGAAAAATCTTTTTTATGCAGGAGGAGCCTCAGGCAAAAGGTAGTAATACAAAAATTGGAGTATCTAATGGAATTTTCTTATTATTTTACCACCTAAGTAGGCCTATTTGGCAAAATATTTGGTTATGAAAATATCCTTTTAATCATATAATGCACAATAAATATTAGACATGTTAAAATACTAAGCTAAACAACTTCTACTATTGCCACTTTCCTGACAAGATGTATACTACATAACAATTTTGTGAAATCCTGTCACATCTTAGAAGCAACATTTGAATGAAGTATGGTCAAAGAACTTTTATTAACAGTTCTTAGGTTTAAAATAGCATGTATATTCTAGATTTGTGAACCAACTTTTGGGAATACTTCCATAACTTTGGAAAATTGACGAAACATAGGTTTAATAGGACAAAGTGTGTATTGTTAATGAAAAAATATGATCAAGAAATCAATGTCACAAAACATATGCACTAAAGTTATATGAAACAGACATAACAATCCAATACTATCTGACATGTTATCAAATTGATGATGTGGATGAAAAATCAGCTGATAACTGTGGTCATAATATGTGGCAATTTTATATTTGTATATAAGGATATACATAAGGATTTAGATAATACAAAATGTTCAATTCTCACTTATAGCTTAACATATGTATTCTGGTGTTTAGTAATGAGGTACAATGAAGTTATGTGAAGCTATACAAGCAGCAATTAGTGTATTTTGCTGGTGGTAGGGTATATTTTATATCTGTCTGGATATTGATCACCACATTGTTTAACCTGCTATAGGCCCATGTAAGTGTGTCGCGTTTCAGGATCAGCCAGTGTATATCCAGTTCCAACAGGCCGGTATAATCAACTGTCATGGAGTAATCATCTCTCGTCAGTCGATATTCTATTGGACCCCACACCACTTACCATCAGGTACAGTGGGGTCACTTTACCATGAGCATTTAAAAAAAAACATAGATAACCCTTTCTTATTACTGTTAAAATGTGCCACCATCCTTCAGGGCATTATTAAAGTATCATATTAATTGTTAGTAATAAAAAAGCAGGTAAATACAATTGACAGATTGTTTGAAAGCATTAATAATCATTGCTGTGGTCATGAAAAGCATTGCTCCATCTAAATTACAAATCTTTACAGGTTGTGTCACCAAGAGCATTAAAATATGTTGACAATTTATCAATAAAATTTTGGAACAGTTTTTTGTGACATTGCTTTTAATTCCTTTACTTATAATTCAATTGTCAAAACCAGAATTAAGATACCTCTGTTATACTCATTTGCTCATCAATGTTACACTTTAGACAGTTTAATTATTTAAAGAGCTACACAAAACCAAAAATATATATCTGCTCTGTTATAAGTATCTTTGGGTACAAAATGGCCTTAATAACTAAGGAGCATTAAGCTTTTTTCCCATCATAACTATCCTTACACGGCTGGTCAAGACACACGCACATTCAAATATATTACAACTTCACCTATACTGTGTTGCCTGTTTTAAAGTCCTTTCAATAATTGTATTATATTAAATTACTGTTACTTTCATAAATTCATCGATACATAGATCTCTAAATAATATTAATAAAAAATATACATTTGTTGCCACTGCACCAATATTTAAATTTGCATGCTGTGGTCTCCTATAATTGTAGAAGTATGTCACACTGTTAATTGTGAAAATGCTACACCATTGTTTTTATTATAGATCTGTATACTTCATTGGAGGTCCTTAAATAAATAAATAAATAAAGTACACAGATTTCTTTCACCATTCATAAAATAAATTATTTTACATCAAGACATGATCAGTCTTACTTATAAACATGTGTTAGTGTTAAGAGATTATAAAGAATTGCTTAAATAGCTGTCAAAAACATCACCAGTCTCCTAGTTTAAACCAAATTGAGAGACAAGATGGCAGGTTTCGACTTCAGCCGATCGAGTAAATTTGTGACTTAACTAAGCATAGCTTAGCCAAATTTTTATTAGTAAGACTGTATGTTGACTAGCCTATACTGTCAAAAGTCATGAATTTTAAATATAGATGATTTAAAAATCACCACATGTGGCTGTTTATGTAAGTGCATTAAACTGCATTGCAACATTTTGGATGAACTCTACAAACTTTTAAGGTACAATAACTGCATTAAGTATTGACAATGTATTTTGATAATTGTCACTAAATATGTTGGAATTAGTTTTAAATTTAAGTTATATTCACGCAAGATACTAAATGCCAGCTTCATTTTTGCAATAATTTGCTAAATAAGAAATCTTGCATTCATAATTGAAAACATTTTCTACTACTTGATCATACTAATATTGCCAATAACCAGAGAGATTGAAACAAATTCAAATGATACTGTAATTAAGTTTTCATTGCCAGCTGCAGAGGCAGCTTTTCACTTCATCAATTTTTAGGTAATGTGACAGGGCTAAACTCATTACAAGATTTCACTTTATTTATTTCTGGAAGTTATCTGTACTCAAGATTTCAACACAAAGTAACATGAAATGAGTGTATTGCAAAAAGTAAGTTACATGATTCAGCATTTCATTATTGGCAATATACAGACTGTTTTAATCAAATATTAAACAAATTTATGTTCTCTGCAACAAGGTCATGTTTTATATCAATTTTATGTTTATGAAATAATAATTTTAACGTAATTCAAGCAATACTTCGACACGTTTTATCATTATCATTTTTAGATTACGTGCAATTTCGCTGAAATGACATCGATCGGGTAATTTTTCATAGCCACTGCGTTGTACACATAAAATGTGAAGATAAAGTTGATAAGATAAGCGACTAGAAAGTTATATGCACATAATGTGCAAAAATATCTTTGCAAACTACACTGGTGTTCATACGTCAAGCAGCGTAATTGTGCGTTATGACTCAAGTACTATCACACGGTCAACAAATGAACTAATATACATCATTACGCGCAGATAAACTATGTAAAACATCTAGAAAGTACCAAATAACATGTCATGAAAGTGTAAAACGCCGTATTTCGACCAAAAATCGAAATATGCTTGACGTTATGACGTTAGGGGGGGTCCAATATTTTCGGTCGCATTCTTGTGACTGCGCACCGTCTGGCGAGCATTTTTCTAATTTTAGAACATACCACGACGCGATAAAATACATCCAAATAGAGGTAAAAAAACAAAACACTCAATTGCAACGGTGATATCTCACTGGGGACATTCTCGAAAGCGGCACGAACCCGCGACGTGGGGCCACGACACGATTAGGGTTAGACGATTTTTTCAATCACATTTTTATCACTAGAACGGCACATTTCCAACTATAATTGCACATATACCTTTACTTTCAGCGGTTTCGGTAATATTTCTCACGTCATCAACCATCTTGCCGGATGACAGTCACACACTTATTCACTTTTTATTCGAACATATTTCGAAAACTCATACTTTGGTTCACTATTTTCAGCCAGCGAGCGAGCGATCTATACGACGACACTTCGTTCCGTTCACTGCCAACAACGACGAAAAAACTGCGATGGCGAACAACCTTCGGTTCGTTTGTTGAATTTTATCGATGGCGTCATCGACAGCCTTAGATAATTATGCAAAAATATTTTATTTTTCGCAAAGAAAATTATCAGCTGATTAATGTTTTCCTTTCGCGATTCACTTGAAAAGAATACCTGCAATTTTGTTTCAAAGTCAACTTGAAATTTTATAAAGTCACTGTTCGGCGTGACATTCTTATTCATCTAACTTGAAGTTGAACCAAATAATTAATATTATTTAATTATTAAGATAATTGTGTATAATTAATGATATTTTTATAAATATTAAAATTATAATTTTTATATCCATTTTTTTAAAAAAAGTCTTCATTTTTTATATGGGCAATACTGTCTTTGTACTAACGACATCTGTTGGCTCAGGGAACGTGATCTCGATCTAATGAGCTTTACAAGTCTCTAGCCAGAGTAGTTTTGATTTAGTTGTACAAGTAATTTTACATATATTTTATAGATGGCGCTGTTAAAAGTTTCGTCGTAACTTAAATTTCTACCTATCACTGCTATTATGTATGTACGTTCACATAAGATATGGAATA
The DNA here is from genome assembly GCF_014839805.1 of Manduca sexta. Classification (NCBI taxonomy): domain Eukaryota; kingdom Metazoa; phylum Arthropoda; class Insecta; order Lepidoptera; family Sphingidae; genus Manduca; species Manduca sexta. The sequence continues at coordinate 448,200 of NC_051120.1, forward strand.
TAGGAAGAATTTTAACCTCATCTGTTATGTCATGGGGATACAAAACTACATTTTAGGATATTACATAACTAAGTATATTATATTTAATTTCTTTTTCGTAGCCCAAGATACAGACTAGCCTATTTTGGATACCCTTGGTAAAATGTTATTTTGTTTTTAGTAATTTGCTTTTAATTTATCATTACAATTGTAAAATCATTGCAATTTTTATTTTCAATAAACTTATTTTAATTACTATTTAAGTTGTCTTAATTTTATTGGTAATTTTTTTTAAAAAAGATATTTACTTCATTTTTATTTCTTCTACTAATTCATTTTCCCAATTCTTCCCATGTTACGGTACATGGCTAACTTTGCGACTGACATAAGTAGGTGGACTTTATAATTAAACTTTAAGGCGATACCTCAAGGTCCATTTTCATACATTTTGTTTCGGCTTTAATCTGGGTAACTAAACAAGTATTGGCAAGTAAAGAATTTAAATTCACGTCTAGTTAGTGATTAGTTCTCGCAGTTGAAAGAAAAACGTAAAAATAATTAATAATCATGGATATTTCGGCCTTTAAAATTTAATATGACGAAATTTAAAGCCGAAACAAAATGTATGAAAATGGACCTTGAGGTATCGCCTTAAATTGATTTATTTAAATTTAAAGTCTACCTACCTTTAAATTTGATCCTTTAGCTTTTGCTCCTGGCCCTTTCCGATGTAAAGTCTTTTACCAGAATAAGAAATAGGCATCGAGCCAACAGGACTCAAGGATAATGCGCAAAAAAAGAACAATCGTTATGATTTAATTGGCAACAACTATTTCAACATTTATTGCTTATGGCAGGTCAGTTAAATTACTCTGTTGTAGACTTGGGCAATTAAAAAAGATTGCTTCTATGATGTTTTAAAAGTCACTGGGACTGCCATTGTATTTGATATCTAAATAAGTAGGCCGTCGTTATTTACAAGAGAAATGGAGGCTAGTAAATCGTATTTTTTTACGATATAGCTTTTTATATTTTATAACTACTTATTGATATCGGAATTATGTACTTGTAATATTATATAATAAAAATAATTGATAGAATAATATCTAATGTATTTATATTGTTTTCTACAAGCATGAAATTTTAGTTATTTCTGTTAGTAAGTAGTAGCGCGGGAGCATAATTGTATTTAGGTGTTTATAGACATCGTGGCGAGTGTGGTGTACTGGGCATTATTATTTACACTATTATTCGAATAAATGAGAAGATTACGTAATGATCATTTCTTTAACAAATGGCAAGCGATAATGTATAAAACATTTGTCGACCTTCTAGCTTCGAAGTCTTCCTTTTTTAAACATTTGGAAAGAAATTGAATGAATGAACCCAAAAAAAATTTAGTTTCTTAAAACTGTTACTCAGCCTATTGAACATTGAAGCCTTTTATTTTTTCCCGCTCTTAATTCTCTTACGGTAAAACAACTTTTTCAATACCGGTTTTTGAATAAATCGGCAAACGGAGGTCAATGTTTACTTGATATTATATTGAAAATTTAAGAAGTACCGATCAGTATATCGAAGCAGGTTAATAGCCGACCCTCTCTATTTTACAACATTGTATATAATTGTATGAATCCGTTTGCGCTCTAAAAACAGGTCAATTCGGCTTTGATGTGATATTCAGTAATGTGTAAGGTAGTATTTAATTAGACTATTGACTTTTTTAGAATGTCATATCAACATTCCGAAAGACATCACCATACAACGCGGCAGAACTCCAAATTCCATCCACATCACCTTGGAGGTTGGCAATCCACTACAGGGGCCTTATTCTCTATCCCGCACGTTATTTTGACAGTGTGTAACAAGCACGTAACACAACGCATCATGTTTAGGACTATAGAAATTTGGCTTACAGAACACCATCCCACGCACATTTCTCGAAGATAACATGACACGGCCGCGTTACGCGTTTACACTATCATACAGAATAAGGGCCCAGTACGTTTCTGCCGACATTTTTTACCACGCACTACAAAAATATGTCACCAATTGACACCAGCAGCTTTTCAGGATGAATACGACCTGGAGACCTTAAAAAAAGAGCGTATTCTTACCTAAAAGGTCGGCAACGCATCTCTATGCCCTCTGGTATTGTTCATGGGCGACGGTGATCACTTACCAACAAGTGAACGGTATGCTCGTTTGCCCGCTGTAACATTAAAAAAAACCTGAAAGGAAGTCATGGGTGCCCGTAATAACACTATTCCGAAAGGATTACAAAGTATTGTCGCGTATTTGTTGTACTACATTCCTTATTCTTAGACAATATCCATCATACTACAAACCTCAAGCCACTTTCTTGTGGAAAATAGGTAAATATTTTGAAAGTCAAACATATGTGTTATTTATATTATGTTTAATCTTGTTTATTCTAGCTCTCACACCAAGCTTATTACTCCACGTAGTCAAGCTAAGTTAATACTTGAATCCTGCTATTGGAATAAATATATGCATTTATACTAATTACTTTTAAGGTAATATGTTTTTAAAACTTTAATAATATTATTTACAAACTTTAATTCACATACCTGCAATTTTAAATTTAAGTAGCGTCATATTTAGTTGAGGTGTTATTTTTATTTGATCAAAACTTGAATTGCAGTCGCACGTATAATTCTTCTAGTTCTAGCTTCTTCCCGAGATATAAATTGTTAATGTAAATCATAAATTTGTAAGATCTAAATCAAAGAGTTCTAAGCTCTTCATAAGTAAAGTGGACATTGGGAAGATTGATATCCATAAATTTTGCACTCATGCGATGGTTACTCAATCTACCACGAAATAGCAAATTACCATGTAAAAGTTTTTTTTCATACTGTGATTTGAATGTTTTAATGCGCATATTTTCTGTAAATAAGTATGTATATCTAAAGAATCTAGTCACACAGACATTTCAAATAAGATGACGACTTATTACCACATTGTAATAACTTTCGGAGCATAAGACAACAACTTATTACCAATTAGTAATACTTTTTGTACTTTATAAGCGGCGATAGCCTAGTTGGGTGTGGAACGGACTGCCAAGACGAATGTCCGCAGGCTCAAATACCAAGGGCACACACCTCTGACTTTTCTAAAAAATCATGTGTGTATTCTTTGTGAATATATCGTTCGCTTTAACGGTGAAGGAAAACATCGTGAGGAAACCTGCACATCTGAGAAGTTCTCTATAGGAATTTCGAAGGTGTGTGAAGTCTACCAATCCGCACTAGGCCAGCGTGGTGGACTAAGGCCTAATCCCTCTCAGTAGTAGAGGAGACCCGTGCTCAGCAGTGGGCAAGTATATAATACAGGGCTGATATTATTATTTATTATTATTAATACTTTTGGAGCATAAATTTAGTCCTGATGTTCGTTCTATAACTAAATAAACTATTCAGTGTCTGTCGTAGATGTTGGGATATTTCGCTCGGACTCCAAACAAATACAGATAAATAAGTATCTACCGCTTACAGAATGTTACAAAACTAAGACCAGGAGTCAAGAAACGCATAATTTCACACTAATTAACCGTGTTGGCTGCCGAAACGTTGTTTTTATTTGTGCGTGCGCACATTGGCGTCAGAGTAAAAGTTCAATGTTGCTTCGCGTTTTCCACTGGCTCCAATAATGGCGATACACGCATCGAACGTATAGTGCGGCTGCCAGTGTCGTGTTTGCTTCGTAATCTTGTACCTTTTGCGTATGGAGTTCAGAGTTAATAGCGTTATTTTCCGAGGTTGGACATGATAAATGGAATACTATGATAATACATGATATGATTACAATGACGACGAGGATGGGATTTTGTAAACTGGGGAATGATGCACAACAAAACAATATCGACCGTTACGTATCACGTTTAATGCAAAACTGAAAACTGACATGTTTCGAGCTTATTACCCACATTTGACATAATATTATACATTACAGAGATAACTTATTCCGCGAGAATTTCACGCTTTTTCCAATGTAATTTTTTTTAGGAAAAGTATGGTTAGAGATTTGGTTTTCCAGTGATTTCTACTCATTGTTAAAATAACAGCAATAAGGCTTGACATTGTACTTGTAGTAAGTAATATGCAGGTTAAAGTAGTATGTGTGAAAATTAAATAGCTACTCTATATAGCCGTAGTCTTTACCACAAGTAAAATTAATAAAACATAGTAGTTTGTTACAGATGTTAATATAGCTGAAAATTTATCGATAACAGTAAATTTATTTAGAATTCAAACATGTATTTGAATCTTCGTAACTTAAAAGCTTCGCATACTGCCTAAATTAATTGTAACGGGCTCTCAGACTTTATGATATAACCCGGACCAATTTACGCCACCGTCAAAATTAAACCACTGTATCGGCAATTAATTGATACTCAATTCGTCCGGATTATACGGCACTTTTGCCTTGCGGGTTTCGCCCACCTGTCTCGCTGGCCACTCAACTCGCAGTTTGCGTTTGACTTTCGAACGTGTTTGTTAGGCGCGCGCGCCAAGTAAAGCTGTCAAAATTTGGCGGCAACAATTACGTGCACAGAATATAAACAATAATTTCTTTTTTCGGTGGCCAGTAATATTGTGGTACAGAAATGTGTGGTTTATAGTGAATCGATTTGTAGAATAGTCCGATTAACTTTTAATTAAAATAGTAATGCGAGTGTCATAGTGTTTTGGTGAAAGTGTGAATTTTATTTTATAAATATGAAGTCGATTTTATTAGCAGGATGTATATTGTTACTGGCTGTCTGTGTTGGTGAGTTTTTTTTATTCAGACTCTCTAAAGAAATGGACATCTTACTTTCTAGTTACATTCGTTAATAAATCATCATGATTACCAAAGTCGTCTAAAAATACCACAAAATATTACATTTTCACAACACTTCAATTTATTAACATACTTATTTTTTTATAATAATATGTTCAAGGAATTTTTAAGTCATAATATTTAATTACTATTTATCATAAAATAAACATTAATGTATTTTAATTGACTCATTAACGTCTTCATTACTTACCAGCTATCAAACTACACATTTAGTACATAGGTTTACAGTAAAAGATGTCGTTTTATTCGTAAATCTCCATGCACATATCTTTTACATAATATATATGATTATAACACATAATAAGAATGCATAGCTCAACATTGTAACACTTTCGCGTAAGAGAAAGTATTTTCAATGTCATTAATATAAATAATGACCAAGTCTTCCGCGTAGCTATATGAGGAATGGAAATCGGCAATTAGTCGAACCGGATATGCGACATTTTGGTGATACGGTTCAAAGTATTTTGTATTCTGAGCAGAAGGTTTTTAGATACAAATTAACGTACAAAGTTTTCGCCCTTTACATTTTTTAATAAGTAATATTTTTGTGCACTATTTTGGTAATTTTTTACACAACATAACATTGAACAGCTTTATATAGATTACATATAAGTCGCAATATCATAATACTATAAAAAGTACCGATATTTTTAGTGTTTGCATTTCATAAACAAAACACAAATTAAATGAAACTAAAATAACACTAACTGCTGTAAAGCTCTGAGTAAAGATAAAATAAATCGACTATAATTTACGATGTTGTCAATATTGTGTTACGAAAGAGAAGCCCTGAGTGTAGTCATTAATAACGTAGTAGAAACAAGAGCTGTTTGTCCTTTGAATTAATAGCAAATTCCATTACGTTCGTAACTCTATCAGTTTATAGCACAACAATAAATCGAGTTTTGTTTACTACATTCGTCGAATATTTAGGTTATATAAGAAGTAAAAAAAGGCAATATTTACCGTCACCTATTTCACAGGTTTAGATAAATTAATGTGCAAATTTTTAAAGAAATAAACAAAGCATAATTGATTGTCTTTCAATATTTGTTAGAGAAATTAAAGAGCATTAATTTAATTAGTTAATACAATTCGCTGTTCATGCAAATCTTCCTGCCGCTTCATTATAACCTCGACATATGCAAAAGTTTTACACGCCGTTGCTATTACGCAAAAGTAAAAAATTCAAAACGCTCATACAACGGTCAGTCAGGGTCACAGCGGTTCACTAACGCTTTACTTAATTTTAAGAAATGGTCAAACTGCAAGCGTGGTTCCGAGTTGTTAACATTTTTATTTCTTTTTTTATCCGCGCACTGCAAATGACCCCACTGTAACAGATGGTAAGTGGGGTCCAATTGAATGTCGACTGACGAGGGATGATGGTCCTTTGGTAGTCCAAATAGTTATACCGGCCTGTTGGAACCGGATATACACAGGCTGATCCCGGAGCGCGACACACTTACGTGGGCTACTATGATGGGTTTTAATATCTTATGTACGGTGGTGGCTATCCAGGCGGATATCAAATATATCCTATCACCAGAATTTATCAATCCATCTGAAATGGTAGCTTTGAGAAAGAAACATTTCCTAAACCAAATCTAAATATTTCAGCCTCCAAGCAGCAGTGTTTAAACATTGTTGGTTGATACGAGAGCTAAATTATTAAGATTTAGATGCTTTTAAGATTTGATATTCATAGCTGTTCAATACCTCCTTATTTGACGTTCTTAAATCTAAACAGATTGTGTTTATCATCTGGCAAATGACTTATCTTAACATAATATTATACTTGTTTAGAAATAACTAATATCATTACTAAGTAGAAGATAGTGTTTACTTAAGTTACTGTTAATTTATTTTAATTATTAGGTTTATTCAGGGCCCTTCTAGGCAATCATGTCACGTCTGTGCCTATTGGGTTTCATAATATGGTGACCTAAGCACTCCAATACTTTACTTGTAAATGTGTTCATTTAGCTCTTTTGTTAAGGATAAATAAATATAAGTAAAACGTTGTTTTGCAATCGAGGTTTATTTTAAAGTAATGTATGAAAAAATATATTTAAAAGTTTATTTCACCGAACGGAAGTTGCGGTATCCCTTAGTGTTTTCGGATATTATTCAAAAACCGCAAATATTTATGTCAGAATAAGACTTGTTTATAGTTTTAAGTTGTGTCACTCGTCTATATTTCAATTTTGATAACATTTTTGCTGTTTGAAATTATTAACATGTTATCATACAAATTATGACCACCATTCAGCATTAATAAAACAAATATTCTATTTTAATACCCCTTACATCTCCTATCAACCTCACTTAATAACAAGGTCATAAAATCGCTGTCCGCTGTCATTCGGACCTCGAAGTAACAGTACATACATGGCATCTGACCGCGGTCCCCGGACTCCCTTACAGTTATTCACCTCCGTTTACCGGGTTAATGTTGACTTGATACTGACTGCAGGTTGGACTGGCTGTTGTGTGTTAACGGATGTAGCAACAAACCTCAATACATTGTAGAGTTGGGTTTTTGTACACACACTTCACGCATTCATCCCCGAAGGGGTTTACAGAGGCGTAACCAGGGCACCTACTTTTCGCCAAGTGTGTTCCGTCCCATGATGTGATAGGGGGCGAGCCTATCGCCATTTCGGGCACAAATTTCAGTCTCCAGGCTAATACTGAGCAGAAAACCCAAATATCACTTTGCCCGAGCTGGGATTCGAACCCAGTACTTGTAAATTAAGTTTATTTGTTAATTAGTGCATTATTATTAGATAATATTTAATGCTTTTGGATCTTATCAACATGTCTGTCACATTTAGACTTTTCTAAAATGCTTTGACTTCAATGAACATACTGAAAGCTGGTTTACATGATAATAATAACTTATTAGTTCATGTTATTGAGACCATTACGGACATGATTCCGGACAAACAGACAAAAAAACTATAAAATGCCTTGATTAATAACAAAAAATCACATCAATGTGGAAATAAAACCATATTTCTAAATCACATTAAAATAATTATTCATATAGCACATAATTATAAATGTTATAATTTAATATACTTTATTAAGAAATATATAACTGTACATTTAATTATAATTATAGTTACCACCGAAGGCGTTTGCTGGTGATTCCGTCTCGGGTGGTTACCACGACCATGGTCGTGTTGAAACAGCGACTACCTTTATAAACGTCATTGTAAAGTCAAGGTTAATTTCAATTAAATGGTCGATAATAGCATTTTTAAATATTTCTTACCTATAACACTGTTAAAGTAATGATAATAATAAGTACTTGGCTTACATCACTTTTGGGATGTACATCTAATGGGGGGCAAGTCACCGTCTGCCTTGAATACGAAAGATTGAGACATTTTACTTGGCAGGCGTCCCGTTGTCTCAATCAATAGCCCAGCAACCAGTCCAGCTGGATCCCATCCATAGACCCAGTATAATTACCATCTTTTCTGCAGTAGTACCTACACCTTGCAAGCGCTGTTTTTGGTTGTATTTTCTCCATAAATACAGACAGAGAGAGTACTTGCAAGGTGTATAAACCCCAACTAGTTTAAGGTATCTTCAAGGGTCCTCTACGTGTTGTATCCATGTCCCCACGCAAGCCTTCTAAAAGGACCGGCCTTTATACCGTGATATCCCGCAGGAAAGATACAAAATAAGTACCTATAAACATCTATGAACCAAGAATGTAATAAGAATACCTATAGCGATATTATCTCTTGGTGCTTTAGATATTAAGTCATCATCATCAGCCGTAGGATTCTTCTAAACATGCGCCTCCCCAAATTTTTTCCGATCGACCTATTGGTACCGGCCCGAATCCAGCGACCTCCTAACATTTAAGCCTCATAATGTCCAGTAATACATTGGCTATAATTTCCCTCAAATCGGAGCACCACAATGTTAAGAAAGAAATAAGTCATGTATTTTTTATTATGACGGCAAAATAATTCAACAGCAGATGTTATAAACAGCGTATACTGTCTGATGTTCGTATTACTCATAACTGCGAGTCGTTCACGCGTATCGCAAGCGTTAAGGCCAGCGTATCTAGCTTCGTGTCTATTTTTGTTCAATTACCTAGATGAAGGTAGTTATTCAAGACAACAAAATCAAGAAGTTTTACTATTTTCAAAAAGTACGAGCCACTTAAATAAGGAAGAATTAGTGTTCAAAACACTAGTGATTATTGGCATGGAGAATTACTGAGTTGTGTCGTGTGTGTTTTATTTAGATTTCACATGTCATAATGTTTATATTATGCTGATTACAGTATGTTTTAATAAGAATAGTTTAGTGTTATTTAGTGAGAGAAATAAACAAGCAATGGCAAGTATATAAACTTTCTTTTCTTCATTATCTTCTAGATATTTGTTTTTATGCATTGTAATAAAATAAATAAGTTCCTAAATAAAGTAATCATCGTAATCAACATCCCCATAAACTCCATTGTTGAACTTGCCTTCTCTAAAGAAATAAACTAAGACAGGTTATTTTCTTAAACCACGAAATCATTTAATGTTTGATTTTTATATCCTATTTACTTAGAAACGAGTCGCGCACTGCGTCTTAAATTGTAGTGACCAGCTTGAATAATGTAACACTTGGATTCTTAGCGATGTTAGGAAAGACACTAGCTACACATTTATATAGATTGACGTAGTTTAAAATACTTAACATTCAAATATTTTGTTATATTATATAAGTTCAAAAATATATTATGAATAGGTTTGGATGTTTGTAAGAACTAAATGCCAAAACCACTAAATGTATTTGGATGAATTTTGTCATATAAATTTCATTCCTCCTAACCGAATTTTGGCCACGGCGGCCAATTTTAACGGAGATCAGCCAGGTTTGAAAAATATAGTTCACAAGTGTGTGCGTAATACACAGGTGCACTCTCTGTTCCTTCACTCTCATAGTTCGGTGAGACGGCAAGTCGACATTAAACCATCATATAGACCATGTCATGCTTTAATCATCATTATCATCACCAGCTCGTTGCAGTCCACTGCTGGACATAGGCCTCTTCCAAGGTACGAACACTGAGCCCAGTCTGCTTTAATATGTAAGCTTTTTTTACACCGACAAAGTCCTCAAGGGGATTTTATTCGGGACATAATATTCACGCGAACGATTCCTAGGATAGTAATACTATTAATGGTATTAAAAATAATCACTATATTGCAATAATTTTATGTAGAAGGACAGCTTAAATTATCTGATTTTCTGCATGAAATATTTACCTCTATGATTGTGCAATTTGAAACATAAATTGCAGTCTAGCTTCCAAATATACCTGATCCATCAAATGATAAGTCATGACCTATGGGCATTACGTAAGTATGTTATAATGTAATATATCTTCAGTAAATCCGGTCGAAAATTTGTTTTTTAATAGTAAACATTAATGTAATTTTCATACTACTAATGGTAGGTCTCTCATATGTGAGAGTCCGCCTGGGTAGGTAACACCGCAGTGTCTATTTGTGCCACCAAGGAGCAGTGTGTAGTCACTGTTGTGTTCCGGTTTGAAGGACATTGTAGCCAGTGTCACTACTGGATATAATAAGACTTAACATCTCATGGCGCAGTGGAATACCAAACAATATTTTGTAATTCAAGGTGTTGGGGTGTTTCTACTGTATATGGGTGGTCGTATCGCTTACTATCAGGTGATCTGCAAGCTCGTCTCGTCATTCAAAGCAATAAAAAAAAAGCTATATTGATAATAATAAACTTTTTATAATTGTAAAGGAGCAACTAAGTGACAACCAAAAACACTTACAAGGTAGCAGAATCTACTTAATTAATTCGATAATTTATTTTTCTCCAAAATCATTCAAAAGTTCTTATTATAAAATCATGGCCATCGTTTCAGTGCAGCTATCTTGTCCTCTATATTAAACAGAATAAAGCTTAAATTTGTTCATTAAATAATAAAATTTTTAACGAATATTTAAAATCTATGATTTTATTATATTGTAACAGAAAAGGTAACTTTTTATTTAAATTAGTCTATATAATAAATTATTTATCTTAGGTTTATTGCGAACCTTTAAAAAGAGAATAGAATGGACAATAGAAATTTGTCTATTTCTTTGATATCCGCTAATTTTAGAATACGAATCAAAAAAGTTATCTTCTGAAAGATAGCTGTTCTTTATACATTCATGATGCCTGTCAACCATTGCACAAAAAAAATATCGGTAATTCAAACGCTATTGAGCGAAACTATCAAAAGAAAGTAAAAACATTAAACTAATAACAATTTATAACCAAAAGATACTTTCTAAGTAATTGTTTGCGAAATTAAACTTACACTTCAAAATATAGAAGTGAAATCGTTTCTAAGTGTATTCGAAGCCCATTGACACTAATGGAATGAGGCCGACGATAGCCGGGTTTTTACCGTCCGGGAAAACGAAAGCAATTATATATAGTTTCAAACGTATGACTATGTTGATGTATCTTACATGGATGCTTTTATATACGTGTACGGCAGACTCCCCTACACCTGATAGTAAATAGAATGTCGACTGATGAGAGACGATTACCCCTCGGCAGTCGACACAATAATGCCGGCCTGGTGGGATCGGATATACACAGCCTGATCCCAGGACGCGACACTTACGTGGGCCACTATGGCGGGTTTTAACACATTGTGTACAGTGGTCGCTATGCGAGCAGATTTAGTACGCCCGCAAAGGATTAACAAAATGGATTCCACACACACTCGTCTTTAATCTACGTAAGAGTACGCAGAGGCTTAACTGGTGCACCCACTTTCTGCCATGCATTTTCTGTCTTATGACTTGTTGTGGGCAAGCCTATCGCCATATCGCCACGTCTGGACTCCGGACTAATCTTGAGTAGAAAACCCATTATTACTTTGCCCAACTCGTGGATCAACCATTGCAGTTGTAATACATCTACGCGACCAAAGCAGCCTCACGGATTCACACATCCCAAACCAAAATTTACTAAATAGGTTGATACACAGTTGTCGTGCAAGTTGATAATGAATATGTGGAGCAAGCAACGGCTACAATAAAACAAATGAATCAGTTACGTTCTGTACAAGGTTACGTTCGCCAGCTATTGCTTCACATGCGATGATTACGTTTACCCCAAATGGGTTCGCTAGAAGTCGGGAAAAATGGTTATAAAGTTAAACAATGTCTTGATTGTTATCGATTAATAACTTATGGATGAATACTTGTAAAATCTCGTATTGGTTTGGCCTCACTCAGGAAAATGTCTATAGTATCTATAAATTTATAAGAGCGATAGCCTGGTAGGTTGTGGAACAGACTGCCGAGACGAATGTCCGCAAGTTCAAATCCCAAGGGCACACTCCTCTGACTTTTCTAAAAAAAATATGTGTGTATTCTTTGTGAATTATCGCTTGCTAACGGTGAAGGAAAACATCGTGAGGAAACCTGCATACCTGAGAAATTCTCTATAGGAATTTTCGAGGGTGTGTGAAGTCCACCAATCCGCACTAGGCCAGCGTGGTGGACTAAGGCCTAATCCCTCTCAATAGTATAGTATAGTATATAATACAGGGCTGATATTATTATTATTATGTATCTATAAATTTGTACTAATATATAAAGCTGAAGATTTGTTTGTTTGAATGTGCTACTGTCAGGAACTACTAAATCGATTTTTTTTCACTTATAGGAAGCTATGTTAGTCCTGAGTCCTATACTTTGCCACGAAATAAAAAATACGTGGGCGTAGCTGCAGGTAAAATATATTTCCTAGATATAATGAGATATAACAATCTAAGTCTTTAAAATATGTAGTTACTTCTAATAAGCGGAAGCGATTTCCTAGAAAGTATTCTACTACTACGATTAAAAACAAAGATAAATAGTATAAGGTAGTCGAGCAAGGCCCTGGCGATTGCAAAACCTCAGACTTTCGGTATAAATATGCACATATTAATCCACGTGAACACCGGTTTTACTTCTTTAATCACTCTATAAATTGTATTTATAGAAAAAAATACACACACGTCAATCTCAGCCCCGATGAATAATCACTGATCAAATTAAAACGGTTTAGAGTTGTGTGGATCTATAGTAAAGGCATAATAATAAAAAAAGAAATCACGTCGAATTGATAACCTCCTCCTTTTTACAATTGCCGACGGTCCACTATATCTTCTACTTACCTCTAATTTCCCTCCACAGTGGCACACGTATGTCGTGTTCAAGGATCATTCTGTATATTTAGTTCAAAGAGGCCGGCATCATCGACTGATAAATAATCATCTCTTCACGTATCAACAGTGTCGACTGCCGTGGGGTAATCATCTCTCGTCAGTCAATATTCAATTGGACACCACTCCACTTACCATCAGGTGCAGACGTGTTACCTTGCCGTGAACAAAAAATTATCACAGTTCACTTGAAGTTGTCGCTGTCATTTTATTTAGTAATCAGTGTAGATTTTTATGGATATTGGTTACCCAAGATGATAGAACTCTGTCTCAATAACTCAAAAATATCACTGTGTGTTCGTCGCATTAACATAGTTATGTGAAGTAATAATTTATATCCGACTTTCTTACTTTTCCCGCGGTATCCCAACGTGGTATTTTGACCACTTTCTTTTATTAATGGCCGTGTTTAGCAAGTTTGCGTAACTGGCAAGGAAAGTGAGTTATTAATAGGAAGTCAATACAGGTTTCGGAAACCTTGTATTTTAATTTGAATGTTATCGCTATAATCTTATGCAGTAATAGATTATTACAGAGTACATACACTCACGCCTTTATCCTTAAATAGGTATACAGAAACGCACCCGCTTTTCAGCCGTGTGTATTCCGTCCCATGATGTGATAGGGGGCGAGCTTACCGCCGTATCGAGCACAAATTCCAGACTTCAGGTTGATACTGACTAGAAATACCCAATATCATTTTGTCCGATCCGGGGATCGAACCTGAAGCCTCAGCAATGCAGTTGTAGGGTAATACAACTACGCCACCGAGGCAGTTACATCGATCAATTAAGCAATTTTATGAAGTTAAAGTTCGGTTTTAGCTCATGTCTGTGATATTACTTGTTGATGTCATCATAATTTGCTATGCTAATGTCTATATATAAAAGATATCAAGTAAATAGGAACCCAACAATGATTATACTTATATTATATAATCATATCGGCTTTATATACTGTCCCACTGCTGGGCACGGGCCTCCTCTAGTACTGAGAGGGATTTAGCATTAGTCCACCACGCTGGCCTAGTGCGGATTGGTAGACTTTACACCCTCAAAACTTTTATAGAGAACTTAGGTACGCAGGTTTCCTCACGATGTTTTCCTTCACCGTTAAAGCAAGCGATAATTCACAAAGAATACACACATAATTTTTAGATAAGTCAGAGGTGTGTGCCCTTGGCTTTTGAACCTGCAGACATTCGACTTTACAGTCCGTTTCATACTCAACTAAGCTATTGCCGCTTATATAAATTGCTAACTTAACAACAAAGTGATTCCATAGTTATTTAAATAGAGACACAATTAATCTAAAACAAAAAAAATATTACGTATTAATTTATACTACACGCTCTACATATAGAGTAACAAAAAACATACATAATATTTATTACATTATCATAGATCTTAAAAGATTATGACGCGTTTCCTAATATTTCACCTCTAGATAATTATCTTTGCTAAACCCATTTCAAACGCATTAGAATACCGTACCTTCAGTGTTAAATGTTTAACGGCCTGAATATTACCTTCGGTATCAAGCCCTTTAAAGTTACAAATGATTAAATAAAAATTAAGCCCATGGATTTGAATCTTTTTGCTTTGATAGTATTCTAAAAGAGTGCGCGGTGCGTGATTACAATCTCATTATATCTGCCGGTCACCTTGGAGCGACCGCGTGATGAGATGTGGCGTAAGAGAAGTGTTACAGCATATTTGTTACAATGCAGATTACACCCTATATCATAAAGTATTTTGTGCAAAGATACATGTAAGTTACTCGAGATCTGAATTTTTTAGTTTTCTATATACGGACAAAGCAAATTGATTTTACTGCACTTTTTGTAATCATGGTCTCGATCGACTGTCGAGTGATTATCCTTCGCAAGTCGACACAATTATGCCGGCCTGTTTGGCTTGATACACGCAGGCTGATACCAGAACGCGACATATTTAAGTATAGCCCTCTATAGGGTAGTCTAGACGTAATTTCATTGTAAAGCTCTACCCGTTATACCAAAATTAAACGTCATTATTTAGGTCATTCAAGTACTACTTTACGATATTTAACTCATGTCTTCAGTTTGGCCCCAAGGTCACTCATACCACGCTTGTAAGACCAAGTAAACTCTCAGGGCTAACCGTCAGCTAATTTTATGATCAATGCCAATTTTACATTCACATTTGTTTTTAGCAATCATTGAGAAAAACTCGCGCGGATGGCACACAGTTTTTTATAACGTGAAGAGGCTACCTATATATCATTGGTTCGTTTTATAATATTGCAGTGTCTTAGTTTTTACGACTTCTTTAATAACAGCATGCAACTAATCCTTCAGAAATCATTTTAGAGAAGCTAACACAAAGTTTGTTGAACCTAGGATAATATAATATATTCTGAGGATATCTTGATTCATTCCTAGGTCCATACTTTGTGTTAGCTTCTCTAAAATTATTTCTCAAGGATTAGCTGCATGATGTTATTAAAGAAGTCGTAAAAACTAAGACACTGCAAACCTGTGTTGTGTTATAGGATGATAATAATAAATGTCGATTTACTAGTTTCTCTAACATGGCTTCACAAGGATCAGCTGCAAAATATTTTTGAAGAGGAGATAAAACTAAGACACTGCAAAAAACATGTGTAGTGTTATAGGATGATAATAATAAATGTCAATACATAAAAAATAATAATAAAAATAATAATATTAGCCCTATATTATATACCGTCCCCCTGTTGGGCACGGGCTTCCTCTACTACTGAGAGGGAATAGGCCTTAGTCCACCACGCTGGCCTAGTGGGGGTTGGTAGACTTTACACATCCTCGAAAATTCCTAATAGAGAATTTCTCAGGTATGCAGGTTTCCCCACGATGTCTTTCATCACCGTTAAAGCAAGCCGTAATTCACAAAGAATACACACATAATTTTTTAGAAAAGTCTGAAGTCTGTGCCCTTGGGATTTGAACCTGCGGACATTCGTCTCGGCAATCTGTTCCACAACCAACTAGGCTATCGCCGCTCCATAAAGAATTGCATGTTACAAAAATCCGAGTGGTATCTGTTTTACTACAAGGCCAATTATTAAGTCCCGTTTGCGACTTCATATAACTACGGGTCGTTACACCTATATTACGTAATAAGATGTATTTTACTGAATATGGATTGACAAAAAACGCCATTTATTGTAATTTTGGCCTCGGCCGCATTACTAAAGGTCAGTGCGCGATATTTTTATGATGCATTAGTTGAATTATAGATATATTAATAGTTATAGTTAATTAGACAATATAGATCTGTTTTTTCTCAAATAAATGTACGTAACGAAATAGTATTTATGATTATTTCTGTCCTATTTTTTATGTCTTAATACATTCATAATCAAATAATGTATAGAATATACTCAAATTTAATAATAATAGGGTTCGTCCTTTAATTCATCTACGTTAAAATTCGAGCATTCTGAGCATTTAACGGAAAAGTAGTCGTATTTCTCAAACAAGCATAAAAAGTGCTCCAAATATTTTCAAATATTTATAAAAGAATTAGAAAATAAAATAAAATTATTAATGAAACATAAATATTAGTAATTACTATTAGGTAATCCAATCGCGGACAAATATTTACAAAATTCACGCAAAGTATTGTCCACCTGGGAACCGAACACGGAGCGTCACGGTTCACGGTCAACTATTTAAGATCAGTCGACCTCGCATTGTTTATGTTATTAATTATTATAACACAATTTTTAACAATGCCTACGTATCATGTTTTCTCATCGTTAAAATGAAAAAATGTGTTCAATATTTGAAGAGCGCAGTGGTATATCACACCGTGTCTGGGTAACTTCATTAAAATTTATTTAGCTTTTGGAGTTATTTTTTCCAATCCAAATATGCTCACTAACTTTCTTATAGTTACCTAGATTAAATTAAAATACTTTATTTATCACGTAGGCGAACAAAGTTGCACTTATGATACGTCAAAACAATTTATTAGAATAATAATTATTATTTCTAAATAACATTTAATATCACTTATATAATGATATTTTAAGAATATATTAGACAGGAAATAGTAAAGATATACGCCATCAAAAACCGAGGTCACTTTTTGGATCGCACTTACCAGATATTAAAATAGTCACTTCTTTAAAAAGGTAATAAATATCAATTATTTAATGAAAATATGAGGAAAATAACTGTCAGTTCCCACCGCGCAAGTCAAGTGTGTAGTCATGATGGGTCATTGATGAACTTATCGTATTGTGCTAGAGTCTCACGCCTTTGTAGGTTAATATCGAGTGCCATTATTGACTGGGCTTGTGTGTCCAAAGGCATATTATTTTCAGGGTTCCGTGCTAATGAGATACACACACTCACGCCATTTATCCCCGAAGAGGTAGACAGAGGCGGAACTGGTGCACTTACTCCGCCGCGTCTTTTCCATTCCATGATTGATGGAAAAAGTATATCGCCATATCGGGCACAAATTTCAGACTCCCGATAGATACTAAGTAGAAAAATCCAATAGCACTTTTCCCGACCCGGTGTCGAACCCGACCACTCACAGTTGACCACTGCAATCGTACCATACGTAATACATTTACGCCAATGAGGCAGTCTGAGGCTAATAAGATACCTGTTATATTTATATAATATTGTATATTTACAGCAAGGTAGTTTTTTATTTTGAGGGTAAGCAAGTGTTGTTAAATACATTTCGTCAGCTGCCACAGATCCCAAGGAATTAAGGCAAACTTATTTCCATTTACCGAGCTAATTTTCACACATCGGCCATTGGAAATCTTACTAAGCATACGGCTTTTTATTTACTGTCTTTATAATGCTCATTATAAATTTATTGAAGATCTCCATTAAGAATGTACATAGAGATTAAGCCTTATGTAAAAACAGTTTTAAAGCAAAATATTATTTTACTTCTTATGTTTATAATATTATAAACGCAAAAGTTTGTAAAAATGTTTGGATGTTTTTTAGAAGTAATTGCAGTCACCGCTGAACGGATTTGAATGAAATTTCACATATAAATAGACCATGTCCTGGATTAACATATAGGCT
Source organism: Manduca sexta (assembly GCF_014839805.1). Lineage (NCBI taxonomy): Eukaryota > Metazoa > Arthropoda > Insecta > Lepidoptera > Sphingidae > Manduca > Manduca sexta. Next base: position 466,403 of record NC_051120.1, read on the forward strand.
ACTTTTTATCCCGGTAATTCACTCCAGTAGTAAATATTTAAGGTTTTAAATCTGATTTATTAAGTAGATGGTGCTGAGGTGAGGGTGCTGAGGTCTTGCAGATGGCGCTATCAATTGTAACAATTTTGTAGCGAAAAAAGCTTCCACGCGAACAAAACCGCGAGTAATACTTAGTACTAAATATAATATAGTACTATCACATAATTAAATTATACACAAATGACATTCGATACGAATTATTGAATAAATCTACACTTTCGGATTTTCCGCTGACATTTGCTAATATTTTCGCAATAGTAATTGATGAATATTTTATATATATGAATAATGAATATATTGTTATAAAATGTTAATATATACTCCTAGTTATGCTAACAGATTCGTGAAGATATATATTTTATATAAAGTAATGGGAATCGTTTACGTTAAATCTATATATATAAAAATCAATTGCTGTTCGTTAGTCTCGCTAAAACTCGAGAACGGCTGAACGGATTTATCTTATCTTGGTCTTGAATTATTCGTGGAGGTCTAGGGAAGATTTAAAAGGTGAGAAAAATTCGAATAATTGCCGGGAAAATCCTCAAAACAGCATTTTTCTATTTCCCATACAAACGTTTTCTAACTAATACGTAGAGTCAATTTGAGCTTTATTGCTATTGTATAAAGTTCACTGTTGTCTAAGCAATGTAGGTGTGTTCCTAACATCAAAGCAGTGTGCGTTGGAGCACAGAATATAATAATGTAATGTCGCGTTCTGAAACTCAACAAAAGTGATATCGCGGACCCGACTAAATTGAACAGTCGCAAAATTTAATATATCATTAGTTATTTGGTTGGCTTCACGATATTATTTCTTTTGTTATACTTTAAAATGCATGTTTTCGTTATGGACAATTTTTGAGCTACTTTTGCATATCTATACTTATAATAAATTTGTAGAGAGGTCAATTCTGTACATGAAATATATTTCCAAAATAACTGGGGGTGATTAGGGATCGATACTGATGCCAAAAATGCAATTAGTAAAATTTTTGTCTGTCTGTCTGTATAACCGTTATAGAAACAAAAACTACTCGACGGATTTTAACTTAACTTGGTACAATTATTTTTCATACTCCTGAGCTGGTTATAGTATACTTTTCATCACGCTACAATTAATAGGAGCATAGCAGTGATGGAAAATGTTGGGAAAACGGGAGAAGTTACTCCATTTTTAAGCTCCCGTCATTTCGTGTGCAACCTTAATGGTTAAAAGTTCCTTCGATTTCACCAGGATCCCATCATCAGACCCTGACCGGACAATCGGACCACCTGCATACCACCATAAATTAAAAAAACATCCCGACAAATTGAGCACCTTCTCCATTTTTGAAACCCGAAATCCACGCGGGCGAAGCTGCGGGCGAAAGCTAGTCACTTATAGATTAGAATCTAAATGCTTTGTCTTTATTTCAACAGCAATATGTATGCCCTGTATGTATTTGTGGCACTGGTCAGTTCTTGAAGGTAGGATATATTTTATAGCCGCCCTGATAGCAACCACCGTAGACCAGGGTCTAAAACCCGCCATAGTGGCCCACGTAAGTGTGTCGCATTCCGGGATCAGCCTGTGTATATCCGGTTCCAACAGGCCGGCATAATGGTGTCGACTGCCGAGGGATAATCAGCTCTCTTTAGCTGACATTCTATTGGATTCCACTCCACTTACCATCAGGTTCAGTGGGGTCATTTTGCCGTGCACATTTAATGAAAAAGTTAAGTTTTGAGCGAAACTGTACCTAATGAACTGAGAATTATAAGTTTTATAACGTGTAAATTGATGTTTAGACTAAATTAATGTTTGTTATTAAAATATTAAATATCTTTAAAATGATTTTTTTATCTAATCAATTTTCCATCTAAATCGTCAGCCATTAAAAAAAATATAATATTTTTATTGAACCAAATCTTATGCCATTAAAAAAAAAAAATCATATTGTTACATTTTTATGCTTAGACTTATCAGGCGATCCAAGAGAACGAACTAAGAGTCAAATCACAGAGTCCCTACTTCACTTTGAGACATATTTCAATGTAACTTCCACGCCTGTATTAGCTCATTAGGGTCAATATTTATCACAAAACCATACCAAGATCAACCCAAAATTAGGTAGAAGCGTATTGCAAAATCGACCTTCGGCAGTTGTCATCACGACGCATCACACAAGTTGGCCAACTTTCGATAATTTCGACATTTTTCGCAAGCATATGAATGATTTTAGTGCAAATCATGCTAAAAATATCGACAATTATTCTATTTGAATAGGAGGCAGTTCTTTCGACATCGATAAAAGCTATAGTGCACTCACGCCTTTCGTCACTTCACAAGATGGGTATTATGCACAGCCCCAAATGAACGTATAATCGTGTAAAGACCAAATGAATCATAAAGCAATAAATATGGAATGTGTTTTATACACATTCTATGGAGCTGACAGAACAATATGAATGTGAAATTTTTGTTTCGCTTAATTATGGCATTTAAAACATACATAATATATAGAAAAACAATGCGAATTTCTATTGCAGTTTAATCTCTATAATGTTTTTCTTTCCTGTTTTTTTTTGTAATGGAATAAGTGTTAGGAGTCGCTAGAGAGTGTTGTGTTTATGTATATGTGTGGCTGGCATAGGGTCTCGTTATCTGATAAGATATAATCTCTATAATTTATAATAAACTTTTAGATTGACGTCAATTAAGTTCATAGCTTAACATTCTAAAACAAATTATCGCTAACTTTATAATGAGGAAAAATTATATATCAACGTAGCATATAGGAATAAAAATTAATCAAATTGAAGACAGATTGAGTCATACGACAAAACGTAAGGTCGCCAATCAACTCGGACAAGGCTATGGAATATTTCCGGATGTAGGATGTCTGACATTTTGCCTTACATAACATACATTACGTCTAAATATCGTTGCAGGATGCAAAAAGATTAAGGTCAGTGACGCTGTCAACTTGTTGCCACGAAACACTAAGGAAGCTGACGACTGTGTACTGTATTAGTCTACATCGGTATCTATTGTTTATGAGAGTAGGATGACTCAATCAATAAACTAGTTAGCAATCGTCCCCTGTGTTTAACTCACGTACACTACAGACTGCTAAAGCGATTGTAAGTTTTATAATAGTGTAGTTCTCTTTGCTTCAACAATTGTCAGTTTCACCCAAGACTGTTAAGCTCATTTTGCGTAGATCGGACCGTCAAAATCTAAAATTTGAAAAAAGAATATAATGTAAAATGCAGGTAAATAATGTAACTTTGAATTTTCGGATGATTAGCTCAGTCCTTCCCGTGGCCACGAAGGCTGCAGTCTTCGAAACGTAGGGATAAAATTATAGTAAAAACCGTGATAAAATCTGTAAAATAGTGTTATTTCAACTGTCAGTTTCGTCACAGCGTAGTGTTCCTCGCGACACCTTAAGCGGTTTCTTTCTTTTGAGTTAATGTTATTTACTAGCTCTGCTGCTGTGACTCTCTTCGTATAATCACATCGAGGTTAAATGTACTTTGAGAATGAAATTGAATTTGTAACCTCCGTAATGGAAGTACTTTCCACTCTCTACTAAGCTATCAAGTTGCGGTGACAAAGTTGTTACGTAATAACAACATTTGAATCACAAATAACAATGTCTTTAATCATAACAAAATGCTCTAATTGACTTCATTAAGTTGTATTCAGTAATTACCTACTGTTATTAGGACTTATGTATTTTAATGATGAATCATTCGAAAATATGTCGTATATATTTTGCCACAAAACCAAAGCCGTAGCCCACACTAAAAATAAGAACATTTTATAAGTTTTTTTTATTGCTTTGAATGACGAGACGAGCTTGCCATTCGCATGATGGTTAGCAATACGCCCGCTCATAAACAGTAGAAACACCATCCAACACCTTGAATTACAAAGTATTGTTTGGTATTCCATTGCGCTCGCCATTCTGAGACATGAGATGTTAAGTCTTATGTCCAGTAGTTACACTTTCTACAATGTCCTTCAAACCGGAACATAACAGGGACTACACACTAATGCTTGGCGGCAGAAATAGACATTGCAGTGGTACCTACCCAGGCGGACTCTCACATATGAGAGACCTACCCCCAGTAGGTGGGCAGAGTATGTTCAATCGCCATAAGCCGTGCTATTCTTAACAGAAGTCCTATACTTCCTTTTGTGTCAAAGTTAAACCTTAAATTAGTTTAGTAATCGTACTCAGCGAAGATTTTTAGACAAATTGCAGTCTAAATTTGCACGTTAATAAACTCACGTAACTAACATTTAGAATCTGCATTCACGAACTAGATTTCGTGAGAATTAGTATAACTACTCGACCTTTACAATGAATAACGTACCGACCAATTACCCTTCTCAGATCGTTATGTCATTTTTGTTATCATAAGTTGAATGAAATAATTTAAAATGTATACTGGCAGTGAATTTTATGGCTATCGTGGTGGTTTAAGGCCGGATGCCTATCAGTACAGGAGGCCTGCGCTCAGCAGTGGACAGTAGATATACGGAGACGTAAAAGGAAGTTACTCTGACTGTAGATGTAACATAAAAATTATAAGTGTATAAATTTTAACCAAAAGCAATTTTTCATCGCCTTAATGAAAGTATTACTATTCTAAGGGAATTCGTTGAAGCGGTAATAGCACAGTTCAGTCAAAAATTCTCACGCACACACCATATTAGTGCTTAAATTACAAAGCGATTATAAAATTTGAAAATTTCAACTGAGATAGATGGCGAAAATATTTGTTATTCACGTATGATTTTTGTCACAAAAGACGTAAATACGAGTATGTGACTTTATTTACTAACGTAATGTTGTACAGGGCTGGTATCATCATAATATTATTATAATTAATACATTTTAATTTAATATATTTTAATGGCGCGTTTCCACTAACTAATATACGTGAGACGAGGTTTTGTAGGATATTAGACGATGAGACAATTTCGTAAAGACTTTCCAACAGATGAATTCTAAGCGAGGCTAGAAATATTAAGTGATATTATTTGTAATTTTATTGTAGCCCGTAAGCCTATACATTCTGATAGATAAAGTATTAGTGGAGCTTTTTAAAACACCCTCAGCTACGTCATATCTCAAGGGGAAACAAGCATACAAAACTGACATTTTCCCTTACAAGCATTTGCACAAACATTTGCACAAATATTTGCACAAACCTGCAAATATTATAAACATTGCAACGTTGCGTGTCCAGACAATTGCATTAGACGGAGTGTGTACAGACCATCTCGTGTTAAACACACATCACTTTCACAACGTGGGTTAAATCAACAGCCAACGACATTGACTTTCTATTACCGAATAAACGTGTGATAATTATGTCGCAAATGTTAACTAGATAGGCCTCGTATGCGGAATCTGAACTATCGCTCTGTTTCTGATGCCAGGCAATATTGTGCAAGTTACAGTTTTGCGGCTAGTGTAATTACTGATAATTTTTGTTTGACCGCAGTAGTTTTTATTCAAAGTACGAGTGTCGCTTTGGACAGGTGAAGTGAATGCCCAGCTCGTCTTCTTATTTAAATGTAAAGAAGTGAAGTAATCAAATTGTTTAGTTAAGAAAATATCGGTTCTATAATCTGTCAACTGTGGGGCATGGACTTCCTCTATTGAGCGGGTTTCGGCCGACCACGCACGTCCAGTGCGGGTTACTAGACTTCACATATCATTGAAGTTATTATAAAGAAATTTCAAGTATGTTAATTCGCGATGTTTTTCTTTACCGTTAAAGCGAGCTATACACAATCTATACACATGTAACTCCGGAAAGTCAGAAGTGTACGCCTTGGGTTTTGAACCTGTGGCCTTCGAATCGGAAACCGTTTCATTCCCAGTCAGGCTAGCTTCTATATTGCTTGCTTCGGTGAATGAAAACATGACGATAAATTTTGTATATCTTGGAGTTCATTATTTGAAGGAACATTGAAAGGCAAGAGTACCCAAATAGACCAACGAGAACAATAGACCACACCTTTCCCTGTAAACAGGGTGCTACAAAAAGACGGTATCAATAATAATAGAATATTGTTACTAAAGGCCAAAAATACGTAAAGTTTCTGATTATCAACATTATCTTTTTAATTTTTGGTATTTTTTTCAACTTGGTAACCCTAGTCAGTGTACTCTTCCGCAAATTCTTTCGACATGTCATTAGGGAGAAATGCGTCGCATCCGGCGCCAAGCTTATTGGAGCGTGGTGGTAAAATTGACCGTGAAATTGTTAGTGTATCGATGTCGATAAATGTCGTTTTATCGATCCTTACCCGTGACTATTGTCATGGTTGTCGTGGGGTAATTAACGGGTTCGTGCCTTGGCCTGCATTTTCTGGCAATTTAGAGTCCATACGGTATTTTATATCGCTCATGCTATATGTTGTGTGATACATTGACTGCCTTGGTGGCGTTGTTGTTGTTTGGTACGAAAACGCTTTGAATTCATAGATTGGGCAAATTGGTATAGGCATCGATATATTATATGTACTACGTACTAGATCTGGCGTTCCGAACGTTCACTGTGTTCAACTGAATTGAACTGAAATCCATTCAAACTGACTTTAGTATGGTCAATATTGACAGCTTGTGGTTTTGTACGGAGTGGCGCTCATGATATAAGAACTCGAGTCTAAGTGTAAACCTGGATATAATAAAAAATATTAGTCAAATAAGTAAAATTGTTTGTTGTTCAAGTGAATAAATAGGTTACAACAGTGACGTTTTGGTTGTTATTTCAGTTCAGATTTTAAACAAATAGTTTATATGGACGTTAGTGTCTATAGAATATACGTCAATGGGTATAGGGAATTTTGCTCAGTAGCAGCACGTAGTCTGGACTTTTTGTTCAATATGGCGATAGGCAAGTCCCTAACATATCATTGAACGTAACTATGTCGAAAAGTGAATGCTCAAGTTGACTGGCTGTGTATTTGTTTCTTGTTTGGTTTTTGTCGGTTTATATAAACCAAGAATAATCTACATAAACCTACAAACCAAGATATCATCATAAATGTCCATTTAGTCTAAATTTCGTCCCACATTTGGCCAACATGGCGCACCGACCCTGAATACTGACCACACATTAACATAAATGGAAGGTTGGTTACATTACAAATTTACGTGCTCATGGTTTCTGTTTCGTATTGCGTTACTATGATGAAGATATTAAATAGTTTCACGCAAAAAAAAATATATTCGTCATATTTCCTAAACGCTATTTCATTGGTAAAACTATTAATATACCAAAAAAACAATTTCAAAATGTCCTATTCGTTTAAATACTTTAATTGTTTGATAAATAGAGATCAAGTCAGGTTATAATTATTGACAGTTAACTTTATTTCTGTGAATCAGCAAATATACTGTCCCACTACTGAGCACAGCCCCCTTTACCACTTAGAGGAATGAGGCCTTACTCCACCACGCTGGTCTAGTGCGGATCGGCAGATTTCACACACCCTCAAAATTCTTATAGAGAATTTCTCAGGTATACAGGTTTCCTCATGATGTTTTCCTTTACTATTGAAGCAAGCGATAATTCATAAAGAATACACACATAACATTTTAGAAAAGTCAGAGGTGTGTTTGGATTTTGAACGTGCGGACATTCGTCTCGGCAGTCCGTTCCACACTCAACCAGTCTTGATAGTCTGGTAGAGTGTGGAACGGACTGCCGAGACGCGGTGATCCGCGTTTTAGTTGTATAGGAATCTAAAGTATTTTGTTTTTTTTAATATCCGAAACAAAACAAGTCCGACAGTCCGCGCAATAATAATCCCACGTTATAATTACATAATGTTAACAATAGAAAGTGTTTTACGTACTGACGAATTTTCGTAACTGCGTCCAGTATAACTTGTTTTTGAGATGTATCTGTGTGCTGTCAGCCATACTAATGTTAAAAAGAGGAAAATGTTTGTAGGTTTGTTTGTTGTTTGCTCTAGAACTACTGAACTGATTGTGAAAATTGTTTCACTTATAGGAAGCGCTTCTACTCATCAGTGTTTAAGACTACTTTTTATCCCGGAAAGACTTTTTCATGAGAGCGTAGCCGCAGGCACAAACTAGTAGAATATAAAATGAAATACATTAAACATAGTTTTGTTATTTACACTAGGTAGGACACCAAATTCTACCTACTTAAGATTGCCTATACAAATATATACTCATGTATACTGAACTTGAAATTATGTAAAAAATGTGTTACGCCAGGATATAAAAAAAATTTACCCAATTTTATTCTCTTTGTTGCTTTATCTGAGTCATAAAGTGAAAAAATCGTAAATAACCTTCATAAAACACACAGGTTTTTCCGCAAATAAGTCATTTTCCCACGGCATTCTTCCTTTTTGAGGACTAGTGAGTTCACCTCATTTACAAATTGTTGTATTTGTTATAATATTATCAAAAAACATTAATATGACAATCCACACTTATTAAAGTATTACTAGCTACTATACAGGGTCATTTTGACATTGCGTTCATAAATAAAACCACAACTCGTCTTTACCTCTAATAACATCGTGCTAAAAATCATCGATGCTTAACACTTTGTAGCTTATACATTTTTATTTTAAATCTATGGTTCGAGTAACTTATAGTAAATTGTTATTTTCAAGAGGATAAGCATATGGTTTCATTTAGTAACGCAATATTAAAATGACCCTGTATAATACTAATATTAGCTATCTTTATATTTAAAATATAATAATATAGAGTCTCAATAGCAATATTTCAATATTTTTTTTTTCGTAAACCTTTTAGATTTACAATTAATGATTTATTTATAAGTGATTGTATTTCCGATACCGCTATATTGGAACAACCTGCATATACAGCTATATATACAGGTTGTTCTACTATATTCTATATAGAAATCAATGTACCACAAATTACGTATCAAGGAGCCCTTTATTGACCACAAATGGCTTACATTTGTGCAAAATATGTGCATTTTTACCAAATGACCTGTAATAACTAAGTAATAGAACTTTAATTCGTACAAAGAACCGACCGTGTCATCGAGTTAAACTCATGCCATCATTAGGTATATTATTTGTCATTATTCATAGAGTAAGCTGCAGACAGGATAGGGTCCTGTTTTATTTTGAGTTTTTAGCAAACTATACCATTTCATGATAATGGAAATATAATATATGTGAGTTTTTTTCAAAATAATTGTAGTCAAAACGAGTCGCATAATAACTCTGAGAGAAATTCTAAAAACAAGTTTTTTTTAAGGCTAGTTCTGGCTGTCTCTACCGCCCATGAACGCACCAGTGAAAGCCTGAGAATATTTCGAATGCCTAATAGACGTGAATTAAAATTCTTGTGTATATTTCTTCTAGGAGAAAGTGCGTGTAATAACAGATATGTTTATGGTCATTAACAAAAGCCACTCAAGGTCGCTATACATCGTGCACAGCAATAATTTTAAAATTAACAGTGTATATTTAAAAATATAAAGATAAATTATCATTAATGCACTTGGGCCATTTGAGATGCATCCAAATGGACGCTGTCTGAAGTAGCGGCATTTTTTTTATTGTTTTGAATGACGAGACGAGCTTGCCTTACGTCTGATGGTAAGTGATAAGACCGCCCATAAACAGTAGAAACACCATCCAACACCCCTGAATTACTAAGTATTGTTTGGTATTTTACTGCGCTCGCCATCCTGAGATATGAAATGTTAAGTCTTATTATCTCCAGTAGTTACACTGGCGGCATTTAATAAAGGCATTTGATTTTATAGAAAACTTTTAAAATATTTATGACTCACGTTATAATGAATAAGAGTGTTCTGGGTTACCATTTACCTGATTTAATAATAATATAATAATATCAGCCCTGTATTATATGTATACTGTCCCACTGTTAGGCACGGGCCTCCTCTACTACTGAGAGGGATTAGGCCTTAGTCCACCACGCTGGCCTAGTGCAGATTGGAATACTTCCTCCTCCTTACACACACCCTCGAAAATTCCTATAGAGAATTTCTCAGGTATGAAGGTTTCCTCACGATGTTTTCCTTCACAGTTAAAGCGAGTGATAATTCACAAAGATACACAGATATTTAAAAAAAATCAAAGGTGTGTGCCCTTGGGATTTGAACCCGCGGACATTTGTCTCGACAGTCCCTTCCACAACGAACTAAGCTATCGCCGCATATACCTGATTTAGAATTCAAAAATGCATTGTCTAATAATACCTAAATCCACTTCTATCATTAACTCTATGCCAGATTGCGCACGCGTCGCGTCGGTGCCAGATGGTTATCAGCGAGCCGACACCGGCCCGGCGCGGCGTGCCATTGTCTACAATGTGCGTAATGTGTTTAATTTCTGTTATTACGAGTCGAAATGTGCCAATAGGTCTTATACGAAAACATTAATCTATATATATAAAAATTAATCCCTATATCCCTTGGTCATGCCATCACGCGTGAAAGGCTGGACCGATTTCACTATTTTTTGTTGTTGTGTTTGTTATTGTCAGGAGAAGGGGGTTATGAAATAAAAAAATCAAAAAATTGGGTGGAAAATTAGAAAATTTAAGAAAACTTAACGAAAATATTTATTTTACATAACTGTCAGTGGTTTGAAATAACTGTCAGCGATTGACAGAATGCGCGCTGCAAATTCATAGTTAAGACGGGACAACGTCTGGCGGGTCATCTAGTTAATATAAATAAAATATTGTTGGTTTGTATCTCAAGCAGAGACGGGACAAATCGACATGATTTTTAAGAATGCAGTGTGGTATTAGATATTTATCCCGGTATATGTCAAATTTCTAGACTAGTTTATCCACATAACGGCTTTAAGGTAAGCGAGATTGGAAACTAAACCTAATTAGGTATATACTGCCGCTATAAGTATAAGAATGTTAAATAACATAAATTGTTTTATACGAAGTAAAAATATGTTGTTTATTTTGTATTTTTTTACTGATAATATACAACGTATGACTTTAGTGCTGAGGTTTCAAGTTTGATTGTCAGGTCGGGCAGTCATATTGTGTTCCTGCTCACTATCAGGCCGGAGTTTGGTATTTGTGCCCGATATGGCGATAGGCTCGCTTCCTATCAGTTTATGGGGGAATACACACGGTGGTAAGTGGGTACAACAGTTGGCCCTCTATCTACCTCTTCACACATAAAGGCGTGATGTTTGTTTTTTTCGTTATGGCATCAGTATAACTACAAATATATAAACCAATTGTAAATTATCACGCATTGTTTAAAATAATGGATTTCGGAGCAATTATAACGGATTTATTACACTCGGACTTTAAAAAATTACGATGTGGAAGGGATAAAAATTAAGCACAAACCGAGAGTCCTTAGCATATCTTATCTGTACATATTATAAAACAAAGTCCCCTTTTCTGTCCGTCTGTATGTTATCGATTTTATTAAATCTACTGAACGGATTTTTATGAAATTTGGTGTGGAGATAGTTTAAGATCCTGGAAAGGGTATAGGCTACTTTCTATCCCCGGAAAATATAGCGGGACTTTTGTCTCGGAAAACTCCTTCATAAGGACGAAGCCGCGAACAAAATCTAGTATGAAAATAGATATATCGAGATTCCCCTTTTACTTTCAACTTCGCGAAACTTTCCACACAGTGTTTTTACCAGTGCTCTCACTAGCGGGAATCTTTTCACAATTTCCATAAACAATAGTCAATATTTACTATGTGAAAGCAAACCCACAATGGCTTACCGTAAACAATTATAGAGTGAGAAAGTCTTTGGTTTTAAACCATTGAAAATTTGCTAATTAGTTTTCGTGTACAGTGGAAATCGATGACGTTTTCATTAACTAATTTTCTTTGAGTAAAATTAATTTCTCTTCCGAATAAAGGTTGTTATGACTGTTTATTTAATTATATTTATTATTAGACTACCGTGGTGGCGTAGTTTTAAACATGCGCGAATTATAAATGATGACTCCAAGTAATTTTAAAATGAATGTTTAATAAAAAAATATTACATAGATGTCTGTAGTCTAACTTAAACAAAGGTCCGCTAGATAGTAATTGAGACAACTGTACTGAGCGTTAGCTGCCAACGTTTGCACTTTCACATACACACACACACACACACTTAGGGTTGCTAAAGCTATATTGTAACACCCCCCGCACTAGTTGGAAGCCCGTTGTTCTCGACCAGAGAAGAAGGGCTGACTGGTCGCGGCTGGTTCAGTTCGGTCCTCGGCTGGTGGTGGTCGCCGTAAGTTGCGAATGAATTTGGTAAAGTAGAAGAGCCCAATGACCAACAATAACGCATATATCGGGGTGGTCCAATAGTGATAAGAGCGATCCTGGAGATCTTCTTTATTTAACGGCTTTTCCCTTTCAAGTAATGTTTGAAGTTTATATAGATGATCCAAAGGTATATTGTCCAGTTTCAGCGGTTTTCCAGAGTTTTCGATTGTAATATTGGATAGTTGGAAGGACAATAATTTTATAGGCTGGCCTTTAATTTCATTTTTGTAATTCCTTATAGTGTTGGTCCTTGTAGTTAGGCTGCATCCGCTTGGAATTTCCAGTAAGTAAGTGCCTTTGATGGATTGGTAAATTTCTTGTTTGCATAGTATCTTAATTTTGGTTTGTTGTGAACAGGTGAGAATGTAGTGATTATCGTCCAATTTTTGCAATAATTCTTCGGTAGCTTCGTAATATACAAATTCGCAAGTACTCGTAATATCCTGTTTCAAGATCAATTGATAGATACAATCTTTGGAGTCGGAGGTAGATACAAAGTCAGCTTGTTTACAGTAGTAAGTTTCTCTAAATATTCGGCATCCATTCTCCATATACAGGTGCTTTTCTTCATTCATAGCCAGGTAAGGTTTAGGTGGAATTAGGAGGGTATTATTGATAGTTGGTGTTGGAAATAAGTGGTAATAGGAGTATGTGTCTTTATACATTATTGGGAACTTCAGAATAAAAACAATGTTGTTGTTTGCGTAATAGGAACCGCAACTGATTATTTCGTAATAATCTCTTACTGCAGAGTATTCGTCTACAATTAGTAATTCTTGTTTATTATATATTTCTAATAGAGTATCAATCATATATTTTATATTTTGTTGATTAATGATACTATGATGTATGACTCCTAATTTAGAGAAGGATATAGCATTTTCTAACATTACTACGTAGTCTAATATATACCGTAAATTTACTCTCATTAAGTTATACAAACTATTTATTTTAATGTAATCCATTAGTCGATAGTTCGTCATATTAACTGTATGGACAACTTCATTTAGTGTTAAATATATTTTATTTTCATTGGATCTAATTTTTATCAAAGTAATATTAACTGTTTCTAAAATCTGTTTATTTAGACTTATACCTGAATTATATTTATGTATAATTAGCTCTTGTTTTTTATGTAATTCATTAATAATTTTGCTATAGTATATTGCATCGTCATTATCTAAGTTACCAGTAACGAATTTAATGATGGATCCTAAGCCGTCAATAAGGCCGCGTTTGCTCTTAGAAGGTGAAACAATAAGCGAATTATATTTGTCATATATAGTTTCAAGCATACTAGTTAGCTCTTGTTTTGTACTTATAAAAGTATCACCAAAGTATTGTTGATCGGCAGAACGTATGTATTCGATATATGTACCTAAATAATTCTCAATATTATAAATACTTTCTCTAATTTTATCTAGTTCAAAATAGTGCAGGAAAATGTGCTCAGAACTTTGGATTTTAGCAAACCCTAATTTAAAGGGTAGGACACCTGGATTATCTTTGAGTTCGGTTAGCACCACTTGACGGCCATGGCTCACTTTCGGATGGAGCATTCTGCAACAAAGGGATTTGCAACTTAAGCGGTCTCCTGACAATTCTTTTGTGGTGGCTAACATCTCTATTATCTATGACCTTAATACTTAAATTTTTCTTAATTCTACGACCTACATATCTAGGCTTCGTCTTATGGCGAACGGCTAAGGGGTTCTTAACGTATAAGGCATTGGATTGTTGGTATTCTATCGGTTCTGATCTATCCCGATTTGCTCGAGTCATGGTCTTAACTTGATTATCCATAAGTTTCTGATTGACATATGAATACATTTTCTGGGTTATGGTTTTATGTCTACTTATATATTGTTGTAGGCATAAAGCTTCTGTGTTTATATCTAAGGGACTCGGGTATATAAATGTCCATTGATAATATCTATAGGTTTTATACCAGTAGCAGAGTGGATACTATTATTGTAGCCTATTATAGCGTATAACATCATACTATTGGTAGATAAATCTGGGCTGGTTGAACTTAATATTCTGATGTGTTCTAATAGAGTAGAGTGAAGTCTCTCGATGGCTCCGTTGGATTGCGGATTATTTACGCTAATAAAATGCAGTTTGATTTTATGTAATTCGAAATACTCTTTAATTGGCATGTTTTTGAACTCTGTTCCTTGGTCAGCAGTTACGCTTAAGGGAACCCCATGATGGGACATGAACTGAGATAGCGCGTTTACTACACTAATTCCAGTTAAAGATTCTAACGGATATGCTTGGGCATATTTAGAAAATGTATCAATAATGGTAAAGAATTTTTGGCGATTTACAGATAGTGTATCGATATGAAGAGTGTCGAAAGTTTTGTCGGGAATCGGAGTTTTTTGAAATGACTGGTTAGTAGGATTTCTTTCATATTTGTTGGTTTGACATATTTCGCAATTATTAACAAATTTAGTGACGGATTTTTTTATATTAGGCCAATAATAGTATAATTTAATTCTTTGCTCTAATTCTGAAATTCCTCTATGGTTAGTATTATCTTCGTGGAATTTCTTCACAATTAGGAATTGCTTATCACTGTCGATTACATCTTCTACTTTATTCTTACAAAACATCAACGAATAGGATGAACTATTAAATAATTTTTGGAGGCAGGTCGTGATTTTAGGAATTAGTGTATTTTCGGTAACATAAATACCGTATTTAATATTGGGTTTTACAAATTCTCTGAACAGCTTTAATATACTATTTTCTATATTACTTAAATCGATTTGCGCTAATATTCTTTTTTTGCCTGGGAAAAGATCAACTGTTTTGTTTCAGTAGAAGAATGATATACTGGGTCGATCAATAACTGATTATCAAATACGTTTACTTGTTTTTCAGATATTGGTATATCTAAAATAGGATTTTCAATTCCCGAATGCACTGTACTTTGATTTCGATTAGGTGCAATATCAGCAGCTCCGGGATGTCAGATTGATTGACAATCATAGATAATGTTGACTCATTATCGTCTGAGGGATTCGGTAAGTTAAGTTTGTCTCTCAATGTAGACAGTGGCATGTCGTCATCATCGGAACTCTTATCTGCATATTGTGGTTTGCTACGATTCATTAAAATAGAGATCGGTAAATCGTCTTCGTCCGAACCACTAAATTCGCGTTGTCCAGGACTACTTAAAAGTCGAGAAAGAGGTATGTTGTCCTCAGAACTACTGCTAGAGACTGAATCTACATCATTATTGTGTAGTTCAATTCTTGACAATGCATCAGCAACTAAATTGGTATTTCCCTTTTTGTATGTTATTTTATAGTCAAATTCTTCAAGTTTTAATCTCCACCTGGTTAATCTACTATTTGGTTCTTTAATATTCATCAAATACTGAAGCGGTTTATGATCAGTTATAATATTGAATTGACGACCGAATAGGTAGGGTCGAAAATATTTAGTGGCCCATACGATGGCGAGAAGTTCTTTTTCTATGGTGCTGTATTTACTCTCACTATCGTTAAGTGTTCGTGAGGCATATGCAACTGGCTTATCGGAGCCTACGGGGCCTTGAGATAAGACCGCCCCTATGGCAAAATTTGAAGCATCCGTCCTTAAATTAAAATCTTTTTCGAAATTCGGGTATTGTAAAATTGGATCGTTAACAAGTAGGTTCTGACAATGTTTAAAGCAATCTATGTATTCTGGTGTTAGAACTATTTTTGAACCCTTTTTTAAACAAAGTGTCAAAGGTTTAGTAACCTTGGCAAAATTAGGAATGAATTTCCTGTAATACCCCAAAAGCCCAAGAAAAGATTTTATTTCTTTAGTTGTGCGAGGTATCGGAAATTCCTGGATAGCCTTAATCTTGTTGGGGTCAGGCTTGACGCCTTCGGATGTTACTATATGACCTAAAAATGGTGTTTCTTTCTTCATAAATTCTGATTTATTAAGTTGTATTTTTAAATTTGCTTCGCGTAATCTTTGTAATGTGTCCTGTAAATTTTGCATGTGTTCAGATAGTGACGTAGAAAAAACAATTATATCATCCATATAAACCATAACATTCTTAAGGCCAAGCAGTACCCTATCCATAACGCGTTGAAATGTTGAGGGGGCATTTTTAAGTCCAAATGGCATTCTTAAATACTCATAGTGCCCTCTACAACCATCACCGTCGTCGACACTAAAGGCAGTTTTTTGTATGTCTTTGGGATGTGTTTCGATTTGGAAAAATCCTGATGCAAGGTCGAGAACTGAATAGTATTGACACCTACCTAATTTATCTAATATTTCATTAATGTTTGGAATTGGGTATCTATCACTAATGGTCTTCTCGTTTAATTTGCGGTAATCGACTACGAGTCGCCATTTAGTTTCACCCGATGCATCTGTTTTCTTTGGTACTATCCATATCGGTGACGACCATGGACTATTAGATGGCCGAATTATATTTTGTTGTAACATTGAATTTATTTGTTTTCCTACCTCTTTTTTGTGTACATATGGATATCTGTAAGAGCGGGCATAGATGGGTATCTCGTCAGTTGTGTTAATTTCGTGTTTTTATTTCATTGGGTAAAAGTTAAAGGCGAGTCTTCGTTATAAAAACATCACTATATGATTTGCATAAAAGTAAAAGATTGTGTTTTTCCTCTTCATTTAAATGTGCTGTTCTGATCAATGATTCTATATTCATTATTTTGTCGCTAAATATTTCCACATTATATAAATTAAAATTTTTGTGGAGTGTATGGGCCTTAACAGGTGACATCAAGCTTACGATGATGTCATAGTTCGTCGGATTGATTATCTGCAGGTGCGCATAGCCTGCTTTGGATCGTGTTACCGACGTCGGGATGTAGCCTTCATTTATTATAGTGTGAGGTACAAAAATTTCGTCATTTTTAATTGTAACGGGAATTTTGACATATTTTGATGAATTGGCTCTAATAAGAGCTTCCAAAAGGTTTTGTATTCCTGAGTTCATTATTTTTATACTTATTTTAGCATTTGGTGTAATTAAAAGTTTATTTTCGAGGTCGATTTTAGCTTTCAAGGATTTTAACATTTCATAGCCTATTAATCCATCGAAAACGTCGTGAAATTTATAGACATAAAACTTCGATAATTTTTTTTCATTCAACTCTCGGAACATGGGTATTTCTATAGAGTACTTATTTTGTGTAGTGCAACTTACATTAGTAACTGAAAATGGTTCGTAATTTAAAGGGACGTTTCCATAATAAGAATCTATTATTTCGGGCGAAAGAAAAGATTGGTTAGCCCCTGTGTCAATGAGCAATTTCAGGGGTGGTTCTTTAATTTCTATGTATGGAAGTTGTCTTTTGATGTGGACATTAATTTCCATCAAGATTGGGGTTCTTTGTCCACATCCTGGTGAAAATTTTGGTTATTGTCACACAAAACATCCTCTGCTATTGGCTCTATAGTGTTCTCATTGCTAACATAGTCAGCATGAGCGGTCTGATAAGCCTGTTCGGGGAACGCGTCGTAAATATTATTATCCGTCTGGTACATTTCATCTACAGTATGATAATTAAAATTAGACGCATGGGGACGTGGTGGCATTTGAGCCGATCGATATGAAATTCCGCTCATTGGTTCAGGAGCAGGTTTTGAAAATGACTCGTAACGGGGTAATACCTGTGAACGCGGAAAATTTTGTGGTTGAGCCCTCGGTTGATATTGGAACCTATTGAAATTTGGTTTACCAACATAATTACTATGTTGCATTGGAGATGGGAACTGTTTATTACCATAGCCAAAATTTTGTGGGTTTCTAAAAGAATTAAGCGTTGGTCTAGGGAATTGACTCGGCTTATTTTGTTGAGGTGTATTTTTATTTTGGACGTACCGTATATTTTGTTCTTCTTTTATGTACTGTAAGGCAGTAGGTAAGTCTACCGGTTTCATTGACCTGATGGTAGTCCCCAATGGTTCTTTAAGTCCACCTAAGAAAGTTTTAAGGGTTTGAGCAGTAAAAAAATCTCTTTTACATTCAATGACGTTAGTAACAGTTTCATGAAGATTCACATAATTAATTATTATGCTAAGAAGGTGCACACACTGGTTGTAAAAATCAAAAGCGGATTCGTTCTCCTGACGCATTGACACTAAGTCTCGACACAAACAATTTTCATCACGTTGATCGCCAAAATTTCGTAAGAGAACGTTCTTTATATTATCCCAAGAACTGACCCCATGTATGTTCACTACTTCTTCGGCTTTGTCTTTTAGTTTGTTAAGAACACTATGCAGGAGAAATTCATTAGTAAAACTACTAGGCACTGTCGGATTATAAAACTTAGTAAGTACCGTTTCTGCCGTTGATATAAATCTATAAAGCTGATTATGATTCCCATCATAAGAGGGTATAATCTCTACAGCCGCTTTAATCATACGCAAATTATTGTCATTTTCGTTGTTAGTAGGTTCCATTATTTAATGAAATTAATAATCAATATATACTTAGCAAAATTATATTAAAGAGATAATAATACTTAATTGAATTTGAAATAATATTTCTTCTTTATTAATAAAAATCGGACCCAACGTTATCAAAAACTGTATACGAAATCAAAAATATGACTTAATATCAGTTAATGTCAAATAGTAATGATGGTAAGAGTAAAATTCAAATCGATGTTAGATCATAGAATAAGTCTCTCTTACGTTATTACCTACGCAACTGAAGTTCACAATAATGCACAAAACACAATGGATGAGATAAGGAAATGGAACTCACAGGAGCAGCATCCACAGCATCAGCATCTTGAAGCGAGGTCGAGTGCAGGAAACTTTTGATTTTCGAAAAGTTTCAACTTCTTGATCCTACCGACTGCGCCAATTATAAATGATGACTCCAAGTAATTTTAAAATGAATGTTTAATAAAAAAATATTACATAGATGTCTGTAGTCTAACTTAAACAAAGGTCCGCTAGATAGTAATTGAGACAACTGTACTGAGCGTTAGCTGCCAACGTTTGCACTTTCACATACACACACACACACACTTAGGGTTGCTAAAGCTATATTGTAACACGCGGTACGGCAGCGCTCTGAGGTCCTGAGTTCAAATCCAGGAGCGGGCAAAGTGATATTTAAGTTTTTTTGCTCAGTATCAGCCTGAAGTCTGAAATTTGTGCCCGATATAGCGATAGGCTCGCGCCCTATCACATCATGGGACGGAACACACTTGGCGAAAAGTGGGTACTCTGCTTTCGCTTCTGCATACCCCTTCGGGGGTAAATGCATGATGTGTGTTTGTTTGTTTTGTCTCTTATTTAATTGTCAGATAAAAGTTATCCACACAATATATTGTAAACCGACTGGATATAAAAGCGAAATAATTAAACTTTTTAGGGCCTATTTCACAATGTTCAAGTAAATTTTATTCGCCAATTCTCGCATAAGATAGTATTTCTTAAGTTTTAAGTAAATTTTATCTACAGTTTCATAATAAGACTGGAGATAGCCTAGTTGGATGTGGAACGGACTGCAGAGATTAATGTCCGCAGGTTCAAATCCCAGGGGTAAATACATCTGACTTTTCTAAAGTTATGTGTGTATTCTTGTGAAGTACTGTTTCATTTAACGGCGAAGGAAACATCGCGAGGAAACCTGCTTACCTGAGAAGTTCTTTGTAGGAATTTTGAGGATTCGTGACGTCTAACAATCCTCACTAAGCTAGCGTAGTGGGCTAAGGCCTAATCCTTCTACCAATCTGCACTTTCCATAGGGGGACTAAGCCCTAAACCCTCTCAGTAGTAGAGGAGGCCCGTGCTCAACAGTGGGACAGTGTATAATACAAGGCTGATATTTATTAGTGTTTTACTCAATTACTGTTTCTAGTTTATAATTCACTACTTGGCGTTGAATAATTTGGAATAGTGGAGCGCCTGGGGGTTTTCATCTCGGATTAGAGATATAGTGAATGAATTGATACGATCGATGTGGGATATTGTTTTTTAAACTATAAATTGCAATGTTTACCCAAAAATTTTTTGTGCACTTCATTTTTTCATCGTTTAAACAAATTATGATAAAAAATTAATGTTTGACCATATATTTTCACTTTAAACAGTATTTTTTTTATTTATATGTTAAATCTTACCTGAGTAGACATATAGTAATATTTTTCAAAGATACCTGTGTATAAAAATAGCAGTAGGGATCTCGAACAGGTAGAAAAACGTGGACGGGAGAGCGGACCGACAGCTGCTATGTACAATGAAATTTCTCGGCCAGTTTAATTATAAATGAAACGTACTATATTGTGTACATTTAAAAAAATAAGGTAATTAATTACGACTAATGAAAATAAAAAAAAATATTAGTACAAAATCTGTTTATTTAAATATATTACATTGTTGTCTACATCAAATATTTTCTTCTAGGTACTTCATCTATCTGTATAATAGGTGAAGTATTGAAACAACTATTTCCGCTGCACTGTAAGCATGCTACACTGCAGTATAAACCACTTTTTCTGCATCCACCAAAGCTCCACATTCCTTTTTGCAATTACAAAATAACATTTGCAATAAACTATCCGGAGCAGGTAATTGATTCATTGTTATTGGGATGTACATGTTATTGGAATACTTCCATCCCCAATTTTCAATAACTACGTCATTTCCTAGCCATATCTGAATTTGTAGGTACACTCTTTTAAAGTGCTCAAACGCTGCATCAGTTGTTGGAGGTAGTGATGACAAAACAACACTCGTATTTTTGGCTGTTGCTTTTATGAAAGAATTGGACCTTAATGTATTTAAATCATGAGTTTTAGACGGAGCGCCATATAAACTCAAAATACATGCTACACCTGCTTGCAATATATTATTGGGGTCTTCATTGATATTTTTAAATACTTTTACTGAGTCGTGTAAAGTCAGAAGATATCGATGTCTTAGTGATATTAATGGCATTGGTAGATAAAGATCGGGAAATATATTTTCTAAAACCATCCCGAGGCAAAGTTCAACAGAAGATATTTTCATCGAAATGTTTAGAAAAATCATTACCAAATTGTAAAGAACATATTCTTTTTCAATTCTTTCATAAAAGCAACAACCAAAAATACGAGTGTTCTTTTGTCATCACTGCCTCCAACAACTGATGCAGCGTTTGAGCACCTTAAAAGAGTATACCTACAAATTCAGATATGGCTAGGAAATGACGTAGTTATTGAAAATTGGGGATGGAAGTATTCCAATAACATGTAGATCCCAATAACAATGAATCAATTACCTGCTCCGGATAATTTATTGCAAATTTTATTTTGTAATTGCAAAAAGGGATGTGGAGATTTGGTGGATGCAGAAAAGTGGTTTATACTGCAGTGTAGCATGTTTACAGTGCAGCAATAGTAGTTGTTTCATATTCTACCTATTGAAGTAGATGAAATTAGAGAAAATATTTGATGTAGACAAGAATGTAATATATTTAAATAAACAGATTTTGTACTAATATTGTTTTTCTTTTCATTAGTCGTAATTAATTACATTTTTAAAAACTACACAAAAGTTCATTTCATTTATTGTCGGTCCGCTCTTCCGTCCACGTTTTTCTATCTGTTCGAGGTCCCTACTGCTATTTTTATACACAGGTATCTTTGAAAAATGTTCCTATATGTCTACTCAGGTAAGATTTAACATATAAATAAAAAAAAATACTGTTTAAAGTGAAAATATATGGTCGAACATTAATTTTTTATAATAATTTTTTTAAACAATAAAAAAATGGAGTGCACAAAAAAATTTTGGGTAAACATTGCAATTTATAGTTTAAAAAACAATATCCCACATCGATCGTATTAATTCATTCACTATAACTCTAATCCGAGGTTTTACGGTTTTGAACGCTCCAGGCACTCCACTAGAAGTAAAGAAAAAATATCATACATTTTCAAATAAGCTGAAAATTTAGTACATAACTATAAGAATTTAGAGGTTGTGTTGGTACCACCAATTGTTTTTGCAACACTTGCGCCTTAACAATTTATCACATTTCTCTCGAGTGTTCACCTTTTACCCAATAGGTGAAAGAGCAAGCTCTCGCGTCCAATTACAAATACTTTGTTTATTATAATATCTGCAGAACAATACCTTGGTGTATCGACACTAACGCATTCTTCTGCAATATGTTAATATAGGTACAGAGTTCAGGGATCTGGAGGTATACACAGCTCCCTGAACCCTTGGAATCAGAAATGTTGTGTATAAATTCGGTTAAAGATTTTTTTTATTTGATCCAATGTAGGCCTTACAAATTACAAATGATGAATACAAACATGGAAAATAGTTGTCTGTATATTGTCCTTTTAAAATAGAATGCAAGTATTCGTTTATGTACCACAGCTGGGCTTATCAGTTAATAAGTCGTCTGACGACCTTTGAACTGTCTGGAGAAAGTTTCTGAGCATAAAAAGAATTTGGTAAATTCGATTTTTTGTTTTAATAATATTACCAGTCATACATGAAAGTCAGCATGAAGACTTTAAACAAGTTAGTCTTTAGGTAACTTTAGTACCTAACATATCATAATTCCCAATAGTTATAATGGTTAACACCTTCGTCAGTCAATATTGTTATAAATGAAATTTAAGAAACACATTGCTAAACCTTCTCTCTTAAGAAATAAGTGTTAAATTGCAAGTACTGTTTTACAATTTGAATGAGCACATCACTGTTTTACACCTGAAGAGAAGTAGCTGTTGGGTTTTAATTTTGTGGTTAACTATCTCCAAGTGATTGTACTGAGGCTGTAGCTAAGATGTCTTCCACGATCGTTAACGCTAACGTTACGTATGAGAATGATATATGCTAGATATACTTATCGATATATATCATTCTCATATTTTTGTTTAAAATTAAAATCAGTGTAGGAGTTCCTGAGATTGGCGCGTTCAAACAAATCAAGTCTTCAGCTTTACATATTAGTACAGATTTAAAGAATCTTTTTAGTAATTCAATGAAAGTTTTTAAATTAACGAATAACATTCCTCATTAAATACTCCTGCTTTTGCATTTAAGGTGTGTGTTTTAAACGCTCTCGTTTTTTGAAAAGTATCAAAATAACTGGCCGATTTGAGCTCGAAAGCTTTCACACTTTCATTGAAAATGTTTTCAGTGAAAGTGTTGGAGAGTACGACATAAGTAATATATAAATATGGATATCAAAAATGAATAAGATTACAAATAATATCAGACATGAGCGGCTGCATCGCTTGGCGGACAGACTGGCGGATCTGTTGTCTGCCTAAGAAGGCAATTAAAAAACTATAAAATTCGAATACTTTAATAAATTTTTTCGTGGTTTATTGTCTGGTATAAACTTAATAACGAATTGAATCTTGTAAGGATAAATTAAAAGCTATAAAAATAACATTAACACTAAATATCAGTTTCTTCAACAATAATAACATCAACCCTGTATTATATACTGTCTCGTTGCTGGCCACGGGCCTCCTCTACTACTGAGAGGCAATAGGCCTTAGTCCACCACGCTGATCTAGTGCTGATTGGTAGACTTCACACCCCCTCGAAATTTCTATACAGAATTTCTCAGATATGACAGTGTCGCCACAATGTTTATCTTCACAGTTACAGCAAGCGATAATTCACAAAGAATATACACATAATTTAAGAAAAGTAAGAGATGACTGCATACTGATACCCGTGGGTTTTGTAAAGATTTTGTTCAAAATAAAAGTATTATTATTACTATAATTCATCTCGGCAGTCCGTTCTACTTTCAAGTAGGCTATCACCGTTTAAATATCTAAAGTAAAATTACATTTTTTTTTTGCTCTGTATGAAAAACGCGCAGTTCAACGCTCTCCTAGCCTTTTTAAGTGAACGGATGCTAAGCATTAATCTAGAAATGAATGACTATAAACTCCTAAACCCGGAGCTCGCACGACATCAATAGACAAAAAACAATTATAACACGGCTAACAGTACATCATAACACTCATTAAAACAAAATTGCGGTGTCCAATGTAAATTCTCTTTCAAATCCGTCATTAATGTATTTCTTTGGACATCCCTTTCACTTCCTCGTGTAATGTATCTCGACCTATGGCGCAATGGTTAGCCAGCTGAGATTTGAAAGGCACTGATTCAAATAAATAACATCATTAGTAGTAAAATGTGTCGGCGCGAGATTGTAAATTAATAATTATAGCTATAGATTATAAAAGATTTATTTAAATTTTCCAGAATACAGCTCAGAGCTTAAATAATATGTCAGATCTACCTTCAGAATCTAGGTCTTACTAACAGTAATTATTAATAATTATTTAAATGAATGTCATTTTTTTTATTTTAAAAATATTAATTTATATACAAAGCAAAGGCAAAGCTCAAGACCCAAGTTACGTGAAGTTAGGTGAGATATTCATATTATTATTATCCATTCGAATTTCGAACATCTTGAATGAAAACATATAAAATTTAACCAACTTCTGGTGACCCATATTTTTTCTGATACAATAATGTAATTTTTATCAGTACTAAAAACAGCACATTTTAGTTACATGTATGATCAAATCACGTTTGACTAACTGGCAAAATGATAACCACTAACATAATATGTCTTTCTTCTTTTTATTCTAGCAGTTTTCCAACTAGTAAAGTTTGGCAGTCAACCTAATCGTCATTTGTTTCTTGCAAAGCGATTTAAACAATATATAATAATATCAAAAGTTACCCTGTACCTATAGATTCGGAATCTATGCTATTCTAATTAAAACTTGTATCTCTCACAGGGTTCACTAAGTCATGGGTCCAAGGTATCGTTCTGCAGATATTGTAATAAAGTGTTTAATAATTTTAAAGGTTACTCTACCTCCTATAGATTCAGAATGTTTACTATCCTAATTAAAACTTGTATCCCCCACACAGGGTTCACGAAGTCGTGGGTCCAAGGTATTGTTCTGCAGATATTGTAATAAAGTGTTTGTAATTGGTCGCTTGAGCTCGCTCTCTCACCTATTGAGTAAAAGGTGAACACTCGAGGGAATTGTTATAAATTGTTAAGACGCAAGAATGTTGCAAAAATAATAGACGCTACTATCATAGCATGATAGCCTTTAGGCTAGTCATATGCAACTTATTTTTAATGGGTCATAAAGAAATCTTAGTCGCAATAACTTTGGGCCGCATACTGAATTCATTGACTTACTTAAGTGTCTAAAACGTATTTCAAATTTAACGTTTTATTGTTCTTAATAAATATATACATAATTATTAGAATGATTTTATTTTTATATACAGCTGAAGTTATTTTGGTAAATTTCTTTAGTCTATTGGTTTTTATTAATTCAGATTGACCGCTTCCAAATGTGTAGAGGCCGCATGATAGAATAGCTGCAATAGATTGCTGTACAAATATCTTAATATAAGTAAAACAATTTATCATATTCATTCTGATGAAACGCGCACATTAATCCAATTGTATTTACCCAAGGTTTGACTTGCGGGAGTATTTTAAGTAAAAGTAATCAAGATACAATAAAATACAGCTATAACACTACTCACACTAACTAGCATATGATATATCGAAGTCATCACTTATATTGTATATCTTAGGTATATTTTTGCAGACCTTTCGTAATTTGAAGACACGAGTGATTTATTACCAATAAAGGCTGTCCATGGTGTGGTAATATTGCAATATGATTTTTAAGCAATACGTATGGTTTGGTGCGGTTTTTTTCAAGTACCCTCATTATGTAATCGCGTAATGAGACCGCAAATAGATGAGTATCATTTGGTAAATTATTGCATTAGGCGGAGTTAAGATGATTTTTCGCGTTGGAATTCTAGAGGCAATATTTTATGTGGGTGTTTTGAACTCAATTAGCCTGGAATGAAATTCTTGGTTGGCTTCCGATGAACTGGTAATGTAAGATCAATCATTTCCGCAAGTTAGTAAAAAGTTTTTAAGTGAATTAAAACGGCGCTGATCCCACATTTGGCTGTCATATAATGAGTTAAAAAAAGAGGTTTCGAATACTTTGCTTTACTACCAAAATAATAACTACAATATGTGTGCCCCATTCATAAAATGTGTGACCTAGCCCTTATAACGATAAGCCTTGTACATCAATTGAAATTTCTTAATTATTGGAAGTTGTAAGGTCCTTTTACTACTTCAACAAAGTTGACACGCAAGTTTTCTTTATAAGGATTATTTCTTTACAGTACATCGTAATTAAATGTTACCTTGGTTTTTGAAGGTATTACTTAAATTTTGTGTTTTATAAAGTTTATATTTATTGAGTTTAAAGATAAAATATTGGTTTGCGGTTAGCGAGTGAGGACCTTGTGTATAATTTTATTTCAATAGATATTTTAACTAATAATATAATTACGATATTAAGAAGTTTGGTAGTTTTTAAAAGTAAATGTAGAAATTATTGTTATATAAAAATTCAGAATCATTTTGACATTGCGTTACTAAATGAAACCACATACTCGTCTTCACCTTTGCTGACATTGTGCCAAAAATCATCCATTAATAACGAATATTTCCCATAATCAACCTCTAAAAGTAAATAAAATTTTATTTGTTTTTCCTTTAAGTAAATTACATGTTCCTAGTATATTTGGATTCAAATGTCGTTGCGTCGGGAGACCACTAAAGTTCTGTTCCGGGTTCGATTCTTACACCGCTCTTTCCATCGGTGGTTAAAAATTTAGCACACATGTCTAAAATTAAAGTATGCAGTGGACTTCTGTAATTTTTTTCACGCGAGTGGAGTCGAATGTTTTCTTACTTCTCTTTCATAAGGTCATAGTAACCTTACTGCGCCAGATGGCAAATGGAATGGAGTCCAATAGAATATCGACTGACGAGAGATGATTACCCCTTGCCAGTCGACACAATTATACCGGCCTGTTGAAACCGGAAATATTAGTTGCTCCTCTGTCAGAAATAAAACTATCAGTCTTGAAATTATCCATAAACCTTGAAACCTTTACGTACAATTTCGTGCAGTGAGTGGTCGCGCATCAATGGCTAATCGGTTTGCATAAGTGAAGAAAACGTGATGCAACTCGCGTGCTGCGCTGTTAATGCTTCAGATTTGGTTATTGTCGTCTGCCAGTCTGAAATGGTAGTTTGGACAGAACAGTCTCATAGACTTCATCCCTCTTATTCATAGACTTTTTTTTATCTAAGGACGTAGTAGCCATACGGCCGTTGTGATTGGCTAATATTGTTGTATCTCAATATTAGCCAATACAACGGCCCTATTTCGTACTGTGAAGGCCGCCATGTCGCCAGCACTGAGAAACAGACTTGTTATCATAGCTTTACTTCGTCCTTAGATAAAAAATGTCTATGAATAAGGGGGTATGCGTTTAGTATAAGATTCGAAGTTAGGAATACATTGGAATGTTGATATTAATGAAGAAGTATACGGAGTCTTGGAACCACGTGGAGGCGTATGCGCAGTGACTTAGTCGTAGTTATTAGAAGCTACAAAGGATTTTTGACTAATCATTTGCGGTTTAAAATTTGTCATCCTCATCGTGTATTAATTAAAAATGTCTATACAAATCATTTTCTTACTTTAACTATATATTCTAGTTGCATGTTTTTTTATCGTCCAATATAAGTTGACCTCTCCATTTCATAAAACCAAACAATTTACAGATAGAGTTGTGAACTTACACAGAATACACACATTAAAACACCAAATTATATATTAAACAATATTATCAAAATAGTACAATCTACCGAAAAATCTCCTAACAATGCGATTCAGTGGAATAGTAAAAAGCAACAATGTTCGACGACGCGGACTTTTCTCCCGACGCGTCGCGGATTCCGACTCGCGATGTATACCAACCACGATAATTTGGCTGTCGTATTGTTGAAAATAAAAGATATGGAAAGTTGTTTGGGTCATCTTTAGGAACCTCTTGGAGATGTTTTGTTAATTTGCAAAATGTCTGTCGAAAGTAAGATTAAATGTATTCCTTTGTGATGTCAAGTCTCGTGAGTAGTTTCTTGTTGTTACTGAAAGTTAGAAAATGCTGAGAGCTGATAATCTTTTGAACTTTGTCGACTATGCTTTAAAAGGTCCGAGTGAAATTATCTAAAATAATATCAGCCCTGTATTAAATATTGGCCCCTTGCTGGGCACGGGCCTCCTCTACTACTGAGAGGGATTAGATCTTAGTCCACCACGTTGGCCTACTGCGGATTGGTAGACTTCACACACCCTCGAAATTCCTATAAACAACTTCTCAGGTATACAGGTTCACCGTTAAAGCAAGCGATAATTCACAAAGAATACACATGATTTTGAAAAAGTCAGAGGTGTGTGCTCTTGGGATTTGAACCTGCGGACGTACGCCTCGGCAGCCCGTTCTACAACCAAATAGGCTATCGCCGCTTCTAGTGAATTATCTTTACATGTCACATTTTTTTACTAGACCATTACGGTCCTACATTCTTCATGATCACACATTAACTGATACATTAAGCTGATGACGAACACCAATTAGTTGAAAGTATGTTGATCGCGAGATCATCGGAGTCACTAGTTCACGTCGACAAAAACGTGTCCGTCTGTCTATCTAGACCGATGGGCTTTCAACGTGCATTCATTAACATTTATAAGATATCTTAGTATCGACGAGAGGCCATTAGAGACATTGTTTCATTGGATGTTGAGCGTGTAGCGAAAAGAAAGAGAAAGAAAGGTTTTCATTGTTGGAACAAAACAAAAAATAACAGGGTTATATATTTATGTTATATAAATATATATATGATATTGTGCCAACAATGGGAATCCTCATTCAGCGCCATACTTGCAGTACAGCATAATTGATATTGCAGCGCTGATTTTCGATGAGAGCTGAGGCTGAGGAAAACCTATGGTGACTTAATTTGCCAAAATATACGACAAAATTTAAATTTGAAAAAAAAAAATGGTGAATGTAGACATGATGATTTTTTATGTTTACACGAATGTTACACATCAAAATAATATTAATTTTCGGATTCTATCGCGGATTGTCATATTTGAATTTTCTCCCGACATTTCCGAAACTGTAGCCTTCATATTCACGGGTCTGTCTGAGGTGTTGGTCGTCCGAAAAGTCAATTACAATATCTACAACATTTTAACAATTATAGTTTTTTTTTCTATAGATACAAGGGACCATATTTGATATTTGTTCTTACATTTAAACCCTGTATATCTTGAAAAGTACAATTATACATTTTTTAAGGTTCAAGAGACAATATTTGAAGTCTGTACTAACAATTAAATCCTATATGTCTTGAAAAGTTTGTAAAACACTAGGCGTCACTTTATTATGAAATCTTTCAATGTCTTTGTCAACTTTTCCGCGCAATCGACCGTTAGCAATATGAATAATAATGGGTGTTTACAAAGATTTTTTGTTTATTGCGACCTTTATGACGTGATTGGGTAATTTACGCCCTGTCTATATTTTATGTGGCATTTGTTTTTACCTGTCTTTAACCTAAAGAGATCTCTAATATTAAATACATAAAGATGCGAATCAGTGGCGTTAGATGTAATTTTCAAAAGGAAAACCGATCCTATAAAAATATGCCAGACTTACTTTTGCGTATCAAAATACTATCTTATAACGTTATTTTATTAAATACGTCGGCTTAAGGACACACATGTTTAAAATTTTACATACCACGTATAAATTGCAAACGACTTTTTAAGCAAAGTTTAAATTGAGTTGTATACACACTTAGAATTGGCATATTTTTCTGTTTTTTGAAATTAGGTACATTTTTTGGAAAAACGTTGGCTTCGTTTATTTTTTAATTCCTTGAACATGATATTTCAACCAAAATAATAAGTAATCATGTCCCATGTAGACCCAGGTCTTGTATTTGGAACTTACTAGAATCTCATGATTAAGCCTATGAACTACTTGATTGACTGCAGTTCCCAAGCTTTCAAGTTTCTAGTCAATCATAAATCAATCTGCAATGGCTGGTCGTTTTTGCACTTCGTTCAGTGTTTATTAGATGGATCTAATGGGAAAATAGTTAACATCCATCATACGGGTAAGTGGTGATAGTAAAGTCAATAGATCTATTTATTTATTAAGTACAGTTACAGATAAATATAAGACCATGGCAAAAAGAAAAAAACACAGTAAGTCTGAAGCTTTATTACAATTATACACAACAATTAACTTAAGCGATAGCATCGTACGAAATACAATATGATGATTCCAATGGCGAAGGTTCCATACAACCTCATTCCTACCGGCTTCCCTTTCGTAATTTATGTAAAATCTAATCATCCTTATAATGATTTCCAAACTGTATTTATGCATATGATTATTATGTTGTATATTTCCTGCGGAAATCACGGCATAAAAGCCAAGCCTTTTGGAAGGCTTGCGTGGAGACATGGATCCAACACGTAGAGGCCCCTTTAAGATACATTACTCTAGTTGGGGTTTATACACCTTGCAAGTACTCTCTCTGTCTGTACTTATGGAGGAAATACAGCCAAAGCCAGCGCATGCAAGGTGCAGGGACCATTGCAGAAAATATGGTAATTATACTGGGTCTATGGATGTGATCTAACTGGCCTGGTTGCTGAGCTAATGATTGAGACAACGGGAAGTCTGCCAAGTCAAATTTCTCAAATTATTATTATTATTAAGTTGTGTTGGGTTCCCTTTTTGAAGATTTCATCCTTCGCCCCTGAGATCTATACTAGGCGTTGCTCGCGGCCCTGACGACTTATAACACACTATAGTATAGACCGAGGGAGGCATGGCCCTCCACTAAAGAACATGGGTTCAGCAGTGGACATCCTGCGGCTGATGATGATGGTGATTGTAAATTTAAGTATCAAGCCCATTATGCCGTTAATTTAATTTAAAAATTAAAATAACTATCGTGTCAAAATGCAAAAGAAATTAATTATTTGTCGAAACGTGTTGAACTAAAAAAAAAAAAACTAAATGGTCCAGATTTTTTTCATTTGTATTGAAATTCCCAGCGGTTTGAAAGTTGTTTGTATTGTTTTGGTTAAAGCGTGTTGTTTTAAAATGTCGGATGAGATTTTATGGATTTTTCTCATATAGTGGAGCGTAGACGATAACTGCTATACCTATAATATACATATATTTATATTCCTAATGTATCTCCGTTTAATTATAATAAATATTGAAACATCTTCACAAAATTTCACAATTATAATTTTTGTAAGATGACTAGAATTTCTTCAATACAAACCTATATTTGCATATATAGCGAATACAGTCGGCAACAAAAATATCTATATACATTTAATACTTCAAATCACATTTGTTTTTTACTTACCAAAATGTTCGAAGATTATATAGAGCTGACATTGGGAAGATTGTCATACAAAAATTTTACGCTCATGCGATGGTTACTCAATCTACTGTGAAATAGCAAAATTTTGATTTGCAAGTTTTTAATGCGATGCATATATTCTGCAAATATGTTATTTTTATATTAATATCTAGGGCGCTGTGATATCTTATCACACGGACATATCAAATAAAACAACGGCTATTACCAATGGGTCAAAACCCAATAACAAAATTTGGATCTGATGTCCAGTCTATAACTAACTATACTGTTTAATATCTTGGGTACCAGCGGCGAGGGATGAAAATTTCCGAAAAGGAACCCGACACAACTTACAAGTATTAATACTATGCAAAAATATGATCTGCAGATCGTTCTAATGATAATTAGATTTTACATAAAATACAAAATGGAAGCGGACAGGAATCGGATTATATAAACATTTCGCCATTGTTGAGTACTTACCAACATTTTTCTTCACTGAAATAAACTAAAAGCAAATTACCTTATTTTAAACAAAAACTTATCTGATGATTTTACCTTATATTGAACAAAAAAATAAATGTTAATTTCGTAATTTGAGTTCGTTAGTCTATTTTTGTTACTAACTGATCAGTAATCTATACTATTATATAAAGCTATGTTAATAAACAATAGACTTTCGCGCGACACGCCATATTATCCGATGTTCACGGCAATAACTCGTAATAACCATAACTGTGCGATCGGAAACGATTTTTATGGCTGCGGGATATTAATGATCTGGAACTGCGGGCTTGTTTGTTTTAATGAGAGATGGAAGATAATGTCATTGTGTCTGAAGGATTTATCGACTACTTTTTCGAACAAATGAAATATATTTCAAAAAACCATATATAGTGATTAACATATAATATAATATCAGCCGTATATTATATACTTTCCCACTGTTGGGCACGGGTCTCCTCTACTACTGAAAGGGATTAGGCCTTAGTCCACCATGCTGGCCTAGTGCGGATTGGCAGACTTCACACACCTTCGAAATTTCTATAGAGAACTTCTCAGGTGTGCAGGTTTCCTCGCGATGTTTTCCTTCACCGTTAAAGCAAGCGATAATACACATATAATTTTAGAAAAGTCAGAGGTGTGTGCCCTTGGGTTTTGAACCTGTGGACATTCGTCTCGGCAGTCCGTTCCACAACCAACTAGGCTATCGCCACTTTTAACATATAATATGTTTGACTTAATCCATAAACGTTATCGCTATCGTGAATTAGCCCTACAGCCATTGATATGTGCATTTATTTTACACAAACGCTGTCAGTTTAGTAGGTCATCTCATACTGAACTCAGTCTCATGTCACAGTAATATGTAAAATAGTTAATAGTAGTACATAGCACTTATAATAAGTAAGGATACAGCATTTATAATGCGATTAAAGCTATCAATAAATAGGCTCTGAGAAATATTAATTTAGTTTCTCATCTAATTAAAATTTTAACTGATGTTGGCATTTACCTCACACCCTGTTAATAGCGTAATTAATAAATACTTTTACAATTAATATGTTCATTAGTTTGAAGGACGCGTTGGGATTAGGCATTAAAAAGTTAATACTGCAGCTTAAACGTGTTTATAATAAAAATAAAATATTGCAATTATAAAGAAATTCCTTAACAAGAACCGTACATTTCGTGCCTGGCCTACTTGACTACAAGCGCTTATCTTTATATTATAGGTTTACAATGAATTTAAGTTGTAATATCCATGCATAACAAAGCTCTGAACACTTTTGTTTTTTACCGTACGAAAGACATCAACGCGCCTTAATCGTGTTTAGCATTTAACTAGAAAAAAAATTACATGCTACAAATAACGAAAATATTTAGAAAACAGTTTTGATGATCTGCATATATTTTTTCAGATTTGATAACTTGAAAGCATCAACGGTAGGGACTTACGCAGATGCAATTGTATGATGAATCTAGACAATTATAACATCATGCCCTTTTTGTCATAAATTAAGTACTTGTACCTGACAGGGTACTACGACAAAACTTGCGGAATATATTGTGAAAAACACGCCGCACCATCAGTTTAATAGTAGTTTCATCAAAATAATAAAGCGTTTTACGCAACTGTGAGATTACGCACAGAGCCGGATTTGGGAAGGTTAGTGGGCGACAGTGTCAACTCGTATAAACACAAAGTCATAAAACAAATATATAATAAAGTTTAATTATGTTTCACAGTATACAGAACTTCGTGAGTCAAACTTCACACTTATGAGCAAGCGCAGTATTTAATAATCAGTTAAAGATTATTTTTTTTGACTTGACCGTCAATTTGTTAGCCTGGCAAAGGCCGGCTTATACAAACACATCTTCATTCTAACGTTAAAATTATTGAGAACTAAATTCATAAATATGATGACTGAATATTTTTATCTAAAGTCACTTGAATCCCTCCTAACCGAATTTCGACCACGACGGCCAATCTCAACGGAGATCAGCCAGGTACGCAGGAGATATTATAGTACACTAGCGTGTGCGCAATACATATGTGCACTCTGTTCCTTCACTTTCATAGTTCGGTGAGACGGCAATCTGACATGACCGGAGAGATCAGGCGCAGGACCAACGGCTTTACGTGCTTTCCGAGGCACAGCGCCTTCAGTCTGACTCCGAGCTGCGACTGAGTAATTTTTAAGATGGAAAAACCCAGTCACAATTATTTTGGCCTGATCTGGGATTCGAACCCAGGACCTTAGCGCGGCAGTCGTACTTGTACTGTGTACAATAACAAATACGCCACCGAGGTAGTAAAAAAAAAGTCACTTATCATTTTGCCTAGTTCGTAACAGACGTCGGACAAAAACGCATTGCGGAGGCCACTCTCACATGTTAGTAATACACGATAATTGTTTTTCAACTACATGCTTTATAATTATAAGTTTCCGCTGGTAGCTAGATTGCTTTGTTCTATACTTGTAGTAATATGCTAGTGGTAGGATATATTATATCCGCCCGTATAGCGACCACCGTACACAAGGAGTTAAAACCTGCCATAGTGCCGTAAGTATCGCGTTCCAGGATCAGCCTGTGTATATTCAGTTCCACCAGGGCGGCATAATTGTCGCGACTCTCGAGGAGTAATCATCTCTCGTCAGTCGACTATTGGACTCTACTTCATAACCTCAGATGCAGTGGGGTCCCTGTGCCGTGCTTGTATCAAAAAACATTTCATAGCTACTAGAATCTGTAGTATAACTTAATTCAATACCAGGTGTCGAGGGAAAAGAGACAGTGACGTCACATAATCCAAGAGGATTATGTGACGTCACTGTCTCTTTTCCCTGTGCAAGTGCAAGTGCAAGAGCACTTGACCCCTCACAGGTGTGCAAGTCATTATAATGCTATTACAGTTGTACAGAAGGATGGTAGTTTTACTGTAAGAATTTGTATGTTTAGAATTTTGTTTACTAGTGGTCGTCCGATAGTCGAAATTCAACCGTAATTCATAAGATGTATAGTTTGGTTTCTTAAGATTTGAAGTTTTTGCTTCACTTATGGATTCCACAGCACTTGACCAGTGTGGCAGATTGTAGCCTAAAATCTCTCCGTAGTAGACGCAGTCATACCCATGGTAGCATACCACTCAGAGGTTATTAAATACACCATAAGACTAAGAGAAGAAAATAGTTTTCCATCACTGCAATGGAAATTACAAAAGCTTTCAGCTAACACGGAAGGGAATTCAATAGGTTGTTAAACCAAGACTTGACATAAAGATAAATGCAAAAGC
Organism: Manduca sexta; assembly: GCF_014839805.1. NCBI lineage: Eukaryota > Metazoa > Arthropoda > Insecta > Lepidoptera > Sphingidae > Manduca > Manduca sexta. The sequence continues at coordinate 501,928 of NC_051120.1, forward strand.
TCCGACGCGGAAGCTCGCAGTTTATTAGCAAGGCTGTTTCTAAACCACTTTGTTGAAGAAAGGTTATTCAAATACCGTATTACAGGGGGTCAAAGTTCGAATACTAACAATACCAACCAAAGTTCAAATAATTTTAAATATGTTTTTTTTTTTTTGTTTCGTCAGTGTGCACCTGATGGTGAAAGAAGGTGAAGGGTCCAGATGGAGTGTCGATTACTGACAGTAGAAACTATTGCCAGTCGACACAATTATGCGGAGTTGTTAGATTCTGGATATATACAGTCTGATCTCGGAACGCGATACACTTACGTGGGCCACTATGGCGGATTTCAACACCTTGTGTACGGTGTTCACTATCCGGGAACACAAATATTTTACTACCAGCAATATTAACTTTAAAGAAAATATTTTGATATTTTTTGTTAATTTTGTGTCCACTTTGAATAACTTTTGAGTAATTTTAACACACGACGGGGACTCCCCCAAAAAGGGTTGACGTAAAGCATCGGTTTTATCATAAACTAAACCAAATACCGTCCGTTAGATGTTTAAAAATGTCGACGTGGAACCCAAATTAAAGTAGGATAAAGACAGGTAAAATAAGACTGTGACTTTATTTTATTTGTCATACAGAAAACACAAAAAAAATCATATATTTACAAAATAAGTTCACATATTCTTAACAATTAAAACCAAGACAGTTCCCATCATCTAAATAAATAAATATTGTAGATGATCATTTCCTTACCAACGGATAAGTTGATGTCGATTGAAGCGGTTTAATAAACAAAATAAGTACGTCAAACATGCCAAGAAAAATGTACAATAAATTATGTGATTCTGATATATATGGTATGATGATTTAACGACCTCACCTCTCCTCTTAAAATGAAGTACTTTTACAATATATCGAAATATTTCGAAAAAATAATAAATCATTGGCAACGTCTGCCATGTTGTAATACGGGGTTAGATGCCTCACTGTTGTAATAACTATGACGTGTGAAGTGAAGTTAAGAATGTTAGCTAAATGTTAATGTGCGTTATACAATTTGTATTTTGTTTGAAAAGATGTTGCGTCAATTATGTAATTTTATGTTTCATGTAATGTTATTTCGTGGGACGGCACTTAATATATTTTGTGTAATACTAAAGAGTAGCATACATACGGCACTATATCGGTAATTAGACAGTAAAACGGTCAGTCTATATCGTAGGCTAATAAGTTAATATAAATTCGCATTCTTAATAAAATAATGACCCATTCCAAAATTTCCAATTTGTGGGAATTATCAAACAACCAATTTCAGTTTGCGACCTTTTAGTTTTTTTCCTTTTTTTCATGCTATATCATTTTTATCTATCTTTCATAAGCTCAATTTTATAGCAACTTCAAAAAAAAGGTAGCAAACAAAAAATAGTTTTCCAACGACTGCCACAATAATGGGTCGTTATTTCATTAAGAGTATGCTAGCTTTTTTTAGATGTCCACTATTAAATTGGTCGCATTGTGTAACCAAACTGATACATTTACTCCTTGTTCACTTTATCATTATGATCTTTAATCTTGGAAGTCCACTACATATATAGGACTCCCATAAAAATGTTCAGACCAATCTATTAGAAATGGCCAACGTCCAGCGAGATCCAGCGATTATCACAAGATTAGTCCATCTCGCAAATCGACGTCAATCGCTAGGTTTGCCGCTTGCTTGTCCCATCTTTTGTCACATTTAGATGTAAATTTACTTATTAATATAAATGTTGATTTGATGCATACATGTTTAATTACAACGTGAAGAGGAATTAAAAATAATGTAGTCGTAATACAAGGGTTCCATTTTAACGGAACCCTAAAATAATATCTTTATCATTATTCAATATCGCAGATATGGAATGTGGGCTATAATAACTTTTATAAATGTCAATAGTCATTGCGCTGAAGAGGTCATGGGGCAGGCAGACAAATTAATCGATAAACCAAGTGGGTCAGGTGTTAGAAAGCTATTGTAATACGAAACCTCGCAATTCACATATTCTTTAATGGTTTTTATCGGTTCTTATAAAAGCTGTGTCATTTGCCGTCAAGCTGCGTGGAGAAACTTTAGTGATGTAGATGAATATTTATGGTTTTCTTTTGTTGCTTTGCCGGTTTTTTCTAGCGTTCGCGAGTCCGTTGCTTTACTGTGACGAATGTGTCATCTATTATTTTGTTAAATGAAAATATTCGTAATTTGCATTACACGGAAACAAGGATCTTCAACCGGCAAAAAAACATAAAAGAATATGTTATTTGCAAGGAAGTTTTTCCAGATTGACCCAATATATATATTTTTAAAATTTCTTCGGCCCTATAGTTTTCAAACGAATTAATTGGAATAAGTCTGTACTGTCGTCAAAATAAACGAAATTACGAATTTTACTTTCCCTTGACTCTTTCATTGGTATTTTAGTGTTTGGTTTCACGTAAGCTCGTAAAGCCTGTACCTGCGCTCTCTCAGGTCATGTCGGATAGTCTCATCGGACTACGAATGAAGGAACAGAGAGTGCACCTGTATATTGCACTCACTTTTGCACTATAATATCTCCTGCGTGGCTAATCTCCGTTGAGATTGGCCGCCGTGGCAAAAATTCGATTAAGAATCAGAATTAGTGTTGGGTTTCGTTAGGACCATTTCCGATTTTTGAGTTTGTTTGATTAATTATTAAACATAAAATTTAAGTGGCAACACTTTTCTTCTTGTAACACCAAGCGCCGGCGACGCTCGCCCTTCCCTCTTCTCTACCGGCATGGCGACGCACCGGGGCAGCGTGAATATTTACTTTATTGTTAATTACATTTGCTATTTCTGTAAATATACAGTCCATAAAATAAACCGTTGGTGTTTAATTAAACAAGTTACAAGTTAGTTTTGTGTTTACGAATACCTACATTTTTATATATAAGTTAAACGATCTTCACATTAAAGTTTCTACTTACAAGGTCCTTCGAGGGTTATTCGCACGAATTTACACCGATTTAAACGGATACTGTGCCCGTCATAAGTATGCAACGTAACCGTCTAACTCACTTCCGCACGTCACAATGCAGCGAAGGTCTATCATACTTATACATGTAATTACTGTTATCACGTTACATTACCTCTGGCTGTCTGGTTTCATACTAAAATTCTTTTGATTTATTACTTACAAATTGTTATTTGATTGTCACAATTTTTTATGAAAGAATTATCCTGAATATATCTAACAAAGGCAGCATAATTCTGATAAACAAACCTGATATCTGTAAAAAATTATAAACCATTATGCCGCATGGAAAAGAGGCGTCGAATATACATATATAACATACATATTATATAGAAATGCAACACACTTACACCGTTTTTTATCGTTATGAACGCACACGTAAATAGATCTTAAACACTTAGCTGATTTATGCATAGTAATCTGTCAAATACAATATTTATAAATGTCCGCATGAATATATTATACCTTGGCAGTGAGGAGAAAAATTAAACAAGCTGCGTCCTTTATATATTGCCTAAGGCTATACCCGACAAGTGCATTTTATAGAAAACAGAATTGTTTGTCCGGAAATCGATTTTCAAACTAGTTGACTGGCTGGACGCAATTATTAGCTGGTGGGTATATTTAATATCCGCCCTGATAGCGACCTCTGTACACTAGCACTCTTATTCATGACGTTATTTATCTAAGGACGGAGCATTGCTGTGATAACAAGTCTGTTTCTCAGCTTTGTTTATCTGACAACTTGGTGTTTGTCAACTTTGTTTATCTGACAGCCAACTAGATTCAAGTATCTTAATATTAGCCAATCACAACGGCCCTATGTCTACGCACTGAGAAACAGACTTGTTATCAAAGCAATGCTCCGTCCTTAGATAAATAATGTCTATGAGTAAGGGGGTAGGTGTTAGAGCCCGACATAGTGGCTCATAAGTGTCATGTTCCGGGATCTACATGTGTATATCCAGTTCTAACAGGCCGGCATAATTGTGTCTTTCGAGGTGTAATCATCTCTCGTCAGTCGACATTCTATTGGACACCATTTAACTTACTATCAGACGCAGTCGGGTCACTGCTGTGCATGTAAAAAAACACTACGCAACATTACACATTCAATAAATTACTTTTCAACCGCATTGTCTCATCCGCATTAGTTCCGCTGGAATCGAACCCCTTGCGTCACACTCGTCATAATGTCGTTAGCATTGTTCGCAATAACACTATTATATGCTGAGTTGATGGAATTGATTTGTTTTACCTTGTTAGTTCTGTTATACTGTGGACTTGGGGATTTTTAGCATTGTTATATTGGTTTCGTTGCTACGTCCAAATAAATTAATGTGGGATGAATCAAAACACTAAATATAGTGTTCATACTCTATGAGTTTATAGGGCATTTCTGTGTTCTGCGTCTGAACTCTATAGGCACCCCAACGTTATCTTATATTTTTTCCTTTCCATTCATACTCTTAGTCATAATATGTTCAGTTGACGGGAAACCACTCCTTTCATCGCTACATTAATATTACTGCATAAAGTGTTTTCAATTTTACTAAAATATATCGGCAATGTCTTTTGAGTTTCTCGCCTGCTTAATAACATTAGCAATAAATAATATACTGTTTAATTTAATTATAAAGTATTTCATGACACTGTAGTCCTCAAGGATTTATTACAAAAAATCAAGATATATATATTTTTCTTTAATCGAATCGTTTGCAGTGACGCTACTGCCAATATTTTTCTTTAAAATAATGACGTGTGCTCCCTCATGATGTCCGATATTGTCATAAAAAGAAACTTAAATAATAATTATTAATCGAGAAATTGATATATTTGCTAAATTTAATGCAAATCAGCTTTACGGTAATAATAATATTAAAACAACAAGTATGATAAAGCGTTTAACTCCAATATTTAAAGTATTTTGATATATTAAATTTAGCGTACCAAACAAAATAATCGAAAGTGTTCTCAAGTTCATATTTGCTGTAGAGAAACCACATTATATCGATGTCGTTCGTATGCCGTCCACGCTCGGCTGGCGCGTCGTTTCTTTTCACTTTCTATACATATTTATATTATATACTTATCGTTAACCTCAACGAGAAAATTACGGAAAAGTTTTTGGTAATTTGTTTTTTTTTTTCTTTTACTGCTATATCCAAATGGATGTTTGTAATATGTGTCATTTCTGATGACGATACAGGGTCGCCACATTACACTTTTAAGGCATGTTGGTAAAAGAAAACAAAGTTTTTTTTACTACAGACTGCTTGTAGGTATCTGGGATATTGATTCCCGAGAAAACTTTGAAATTAAACTAATTTTCCGGATTCTATCGCGGTTTTGTTTTATTTTTCTCCCGACGTTTCGAAGACTTTGCAGCCTTCATGGTCACGGGGACTGAGAAAATAAAAACAAAATCCAGAAAAAGTTAATTTCAATGTCTAACTGCGTAAATATAAGAAATCATTATGCATCCCGAGAAAACTGTGTTAGAACATCCACACAATAAGTGTTTGAACTGTGAATCCAACTGAAGACATTCCGTTCCACACACATGTAGCCACAAAACCATAAAAACAAGTAGTTCTTTAATTGGTGACAATTAAATCACTCCATATAACTATTTTAATATTTAGGTGAAACAAAAACAGATTAACGACAAATATATTTTAGAAATCTCCAACGAAGTCTCGGAACAAAATATACATAAATGTAAATATGTCCTTATGATTCAGCAAACAAAGGAGACTCCATGCCAAGTGTGTCGGCAACATAAGGAAAAAATCTTATAATGTAGGTTAAAGATGTACTTTCTTGTTCATTTTACTATATTTTCTGGTAAAAGGTTTTAAGCCTAAAAGTTATTAGGCTTTCCTTGTTCGGATATTCAATACTTCACTAATAGAATATCATAAAGAGGGTAGGACGGTAATTAAACATTAATATTAGTATACATGTTTATCCTTTTTTAAATACAGTCTGATCCCGAAACGCGACACAAAATATATTAACATTCGTTTGCATGTTTGTTTTTTTTTATATACAGTCTGATCCACAAAACGCGACACACTTACTTTTGCCTTTTTTTCTTACCTGGAACACTATGTTAGTATACGAAGTTCGCTATTTGGGTGGATAAAAATAACCTACCAGCAAAACCTACTAATTATTGCTCGCCACTCCGGCACATTTACTATTCTGCTATTAGCTTATGATGAATAAATTCGCCCTTAGTAGCAATTATAGCCCAAGTTATACAAATTAGTTAGTGGATCCTAATGTCAAATGGTCTCCAAATTCATGAAGACCCAATGATAGTTACATCTCTGCTTACCCCTAAAAAACAAGACTACTGTTTTTGTA
>NC_051120.1:508826-530827 GCF_014839805.1 Manduca sexta
ATTTATATTCAATCCTATCATAGTGCTGTGCATGTACTGTAACCTCTCGTATTCGAGTCCATTGTATTTTTTCATTATCTGTGTTTTTTGTCCAATTTTTATTTGCCAACAAAGACTTAAAATCAAATATATCGGAAGTTCTCATCTCTTTCACTATATAAGGATTACCTTCTACTTTAGCCCAACGAACGAGACAATACCATTCTTCTGGTACATAAATGAGCTTTCGCTCGCTAGCACGCTCAATAGTGGAATGAACACTATCTCCCTCGTTCTGGGTATGACCCTTTTCCATAAACCTATGGGTAATTGTCACCCCAAATTCTTTCGCAGCTAGAAGGTAAAGAGCAAACACTATACGATTTCTGTTCTGCCCAGTGCAGTTATCAGACCAAAACCTGAATGACTTTACTCCACTATGTAAAGCTTTTTGTTTTATAAATTGATACAGGCAACTAGAGACTTCATTTGCGCCACGTTTTGCGATTGCCTCGTGCCACATAAAGCAAGTGGCTTCTTTTGTAGCTAACTCATATAAAGTGAAGTTAAGTGTAGACAATTTTCTTTTATAGTAAAATATACTCACATCTCCATGTGGTGTAATTAAAACCTTTTCAAAGTCGAAGGTGGCTGCAACAATCTCTTTATTTGACTGAGCTTCAGTTTTATCCAGCTGTTTTAGATGACGCGCAACTTTTTTTGCAGCTTGGTGCTTCAAAAAGGCAGATTTTTCTTCTTCCGTCGGAATGCTTTTATTATTATAAACGTGACAGATATCGCAGAGATCTTTTTTAGGCTTATGAAAGCCAATGTTAAAATTGGCATTAAGTACATCGCGATATTGTCTTTTAGTTAACGCTTTGCTAACATATTTTTCACTGTCAAACCATTCGCAATACAAGGAAAACATACGCGATACACTTTTCACTCCTTCCAAGTATAGTTTTTTCGAATTCTGTCGAATATAGTGGGATTCCACCAAGGGAAATGATTTAACATGGTCACACACGCTCCTTATCATATCATCATCTATTACCTTTTTCTTGTGCTCATATTTTCCACGTTTATCTTCAGCTACATTCATTTCTCCATCATACTTTTTCCATGCCGTAGATACAATGCGCTCTCCCGAAGATATTGTATTTAAAAACATACTCTTGCATACTTTTGTTTTTTGTTTGTGTTCATTAGGAAGAAAATATCGAAATGTATTTTGCCGATCATGTTTAGTGACCTCAGTTGTTTGACGGCGTTTCGGTATTTTTTCCGTGTATCGAATGACGAATTGCCATTGCCGTTGACGGTCACCGAGTTTCCAAAACTTTTCAAAAACCTTAATGCGCTGTCTTTCATCAAATTTCGTGGAACATTTCAAACGACATTTTTCATTACATGCTTCTTTCAACTTCTTTTCGTGTACTTTTTTCCCTCGATGATTAGTATAGCCCTTTCCATGATTCTTTAAAGTCTTTCTCTTATTTACCATCCAATTTTCTGTATGCTGTAATCTTTTCTTACCTTTATCATTTTTAAAACTAGACTGGCGAGTTTGCACACTTTTAGCTGAGGTAGGTGTATCAACACTTATAATGGAAGTCATAGAAGGTGTAGGTAGGTTTCCATACAAGTCATGGCTAGTTAAGATTGGCGGGTTTTCATCTTCATTAAACGTTACGCAGAAAGTGTCATCGAAGGTTTGATGTGAATGTGGCGATGGCATAGGAGTCTTATCTTAAATATCATGTTCACAAGTAAGATTGTCTGATGGCGTTAAATAAATAGTAGATGTAGATGCAATAGGTTCATCATTCTCGTGATCAAAGATGTACTTCTCATCAATTACATCTCCAAGCATTTCTTGCAGCTGAATTAATTCACTATTATTTGGCACTGGGGATTCTCGATTAGCTAAAAAAGAAATAATAATTAATACTAGAAGCAATAAATAAAATAAGTAGTATAGCTATTTTTGTAAAAAAATTTAGTAGGTGCATCAGCGTAAATATAATGTAATGTTAACAGAACCCTAGAAAAAAAAAGCAGTGCAGGCAAAAAAGAACCCCACAATTGTATTTTGGTATAGCAATATTAACAAATATATTTTTTAGTCCCACAACCGCCTCCTAAAATATATCATTTATCGTTTAACAAAGCAGCATGTACCATATGCCACTAACAGTTTTGTGATATATGTCATTAACAATGTTGAAAGTACCACATACGACAAGTTGTATTTATATTAAAACTAACAAGAAAGTCGTATATGGTACTATCGTCATTTTTTATTTTACAAATGACGGTTAACAATGTGGGAAGTGCAACATCCCACAATTTGGACATATATTAAAACTAACAAAAAAGTCGGATGTGGTACTACTGACATACTTCGTATTACAAAAGCCAATGAACAATGTCGCATGTGGTACAACATACAATTTTAAGTGGACAGCTAAATATATTTCATTTACTAATTAATATGCTATAATATTATAATGAAATCACTATAATTTTTTACTATTTATTCGAAAAGGCAAGTTTTATAAATATATATAGTAAATAATTTACCTGTTTCTTCTTGTTCATCTAGATTAGATGACATAATATTTTCATCAATGTCCTTCTGGCTGGCTCTAAATTGCTCTTTAAATTTTTTAGTCGCAAGTTTTATTAAACGGGCTGATCTACTCGTCATTTTGGTTGACATTTAATTTAAAAACTCTAAATAATACGAATTAGTACAAAACTAACACGCGACGTGTATAAGCCCCTGCAACATAATGCGTACTGGCACAACCGCGGGCGAATTCTCCCCTCGCACCCCGCTAAAAATGTCAGTAGTCAACATAGAGCATTGTTAACGGACAGTCGTGTCTTATACGACTTTGTTAACGTGGCTATATCAGAAACTATGAGGAAAATTTAACTTTTTCTTAAATCTACTGAAAGAAAATACTTTTTTAGGGTATTTAATGCAATAAAACGAAAATCCGTAAAATGTCATATCCTACATTGTTAATAGGGACAGGCGATATATCAGTATACTTTCGACGGCTTATATTCTTATGCGCCTTTGTATACTTCAATCACTTTATATATTTCATGAGCTTTAAATAAGGCATGCGCCTGATAAGATGTGCTGGTGGTAGAGTATAGAAAAAGGTCTTAACAGCCAAACGCACAAAGTGATCCTATAAAAATTCCTTTTGAGCTCCACAGCCCTAAAAAATGTAAAGATTTGATTTCTCTATACATGTTGGACTCAAAACTAGGATTTGCCTTGATGAAATGCATGTTACTTTTATAATTTGTTAAGAACATTCGCAGTGGTATCTCGTGACGCGTGTGTGTGTAGGAGCAGCTTTATTTTTTACCCCTAAATGATTTTTTTCTTAATTGCAGTGCCCCATCGACACTCGAAGAGCGTTAGCGGAGAATATCCTGGTGACGGGCGGCACGGCGGAGCTGCCTTGGACTGAAGGCACGGCTAGCGCAAGAACTCCGATACTTGATCACTCAACCCCCGTATGAGTATGTGTTACATAATATTTAATGAAGGGTCTAGCTTCGGATATCGATCGACGGCAGCCGAGCAAATGTCTGAATGGATGCATGTTCTGTTGCAGTACGCGGCTGCACGTGCGCACGTTCAAGTTCCACGCGAGCCCGACGCCGGGCAACTCGTGCGCATGGGCGGGCGGCTCGGCGGCGGGGGGCGCGGGCGGCGTGGGGGGCGCCGGGGACGCGGGAGGGGGGCGCGCGCTCACCCGCGACGTGTTCGCGCGCGAGCGGCGCCTGCGCGACTGGGTGTGTCTGCTCGACAACACGCCACCCGACCACCCGCACCACCAACACCACCAACACCACCAGCACCCGGACATATGAACCACACTCATTTAACACTTGTATACTCTTCTATCCATGTAGGTATTGGCACAGATTCATTTACTAAACATACAATATAACCCGATAAGGGTAGTGTGTTCAGATCAGTATTGTCTTTGAATATGATGCATTTTGTGCTTGATGTTGAGGAGTGAGCCAAAATGGGTGTAGCAAGGGCTGGCATGTTGCTGAGCCCTATCGCTGTTTTATTTCAACTGCAGCTTGCTTTCGAATATTATATTCAGATTAATAAGATAAAATATAATATAAACGACAAAATATATTTAATATATACTTGTATTTATTTAATTTAATAATTCTAAGAATTTCACATATTTCAATTTGTTTTAATTTTAAACCTTTTATTTATGCAAGAAATAATTATGATAATATTCTGGGTAACTTATAAGACGAACAGTTGAAAAAAACAATAATTATTTTTTTACTATGTTAAAGGCTGATTTTGCATTGCCTTGCTGACCACCGCTCAGCTCGGGTTGGTCCGTCGCGTAGGGTGGACGTCAATCCTTAAATGTTTACATTATCACATAGACCTGAAAAAAAATAACTTGCACCTCCCGATCCCCACTTATTTCCTTTTCTATTTATATAGCACGAAAAAAAATACCCGCAAGTAATGAAAATGTCTGCCTGCCTGATTGCTTTTTCATGTTCAGCTTGGACTTTTTTTCAAGCAGTGAAGAACATGGTGATCTACTGAAGTAAACAATAGCAATGTCTGTGGACTACTTTTATTTAAAATAAAAGTAGTCTATAGATAATAACATCAATATTTCCTTAATCGCTTACTATGATAAATAGGCTAATCACGAAAGATCGTAACGATTGATGCAAAAAGATGGTTTACATCAATTTTATTATTTGTGTTGATCGGTGTTGGTATTTGGGACACCCTCGCTCAAAAAGTGGTGGGACGAGTCTTCATTAGTGGCATTACATATAATACATATTTGATTAGTCTGTGCTCTCATGATTGTGTCACTCAACAAGCTGTGCCCCAATGCACTAATCTGCCTCTGGTAAGGCGTATTCGGCTATGTTGTTGTTTTGATGAGTTGGTTGGAGTCTCGAAAATATATTTTTTCAATATTATTATATTATGACACCGGCATCTCATGTCTCATATAAGATACCGGCATTTTATACTTTAAATAGGTTATACTAAAAGCTACTTTCTGTGATAATTTAATCATCTTTCAATTATCTCAGTGTAAGCTTAAAAATAGGGGAAAGCATCTCTATAAAAATTATAACCCTTAGGAAAGATCAGATTTTCACAGTATAAGTTCGGACTTCGTTCTAATAAAGATTCTAAAACTAAGCTTCCACAAAATCAAGTAGAAGTCCAATCAGTGTTAAGAAGAGCGATATCGATCCTTACTCCCATACATTTCATAATTACATATGATTGCCTCACTGGCATAGTTGTAATTGTACACTGTACGAGTAAAACTACCGCGCTGAGGTCCGGGATTCGAATCCCGGGTCGGACCAAAAGAACTGACTGGATTTTTCTATCTTAAAAAATTACTCAGTTGCAGCTCGGAGTAAGGGAGTTGGCGGTGTGATACATCTGTGCCTCGGGATATATGTAAAGCCGTGTTGCTTGCGCTTGATCTCTCTCCGGTCAATGCCATCTCACCCCGGACTAAATGTAGGGACAGAGAGAGCTCCTGTATGTTGCGTACAAAATTGTGCCCTATAATACGTCCTCCGTAGTTAATTGGCTGATATGTTTAAATTGGCTGTCGTGGCCGATAATCGATTAGGAAGGAATAAATCAATCAATTCAGTTTACTATAATGGGCCCTAAGAACTAGTATTTAATGCCTTAAGGTGGTAGCTCAAGGTCCATTTTCATACATTTTGTTTCGGCTTTAATCTGGGTAACTAAACAAGTATTGGCAAGTAAAGAATTTAAATTCACGTCTAGTTAGTGATTAGTTCTCGCAGTTGAAGAAAATGTAAAAATAATTAATAATCATGGATATTTCTGCCTTTAAAATTTCGTCATATTAAATTTTAAAGGCCGAAATATCCATGATTATTAATTATTTTTACGTTTTTCTTCAACTGCGAGAACTAATCACTAACTAGACGTGAATTTAAATTCTTTACTTGCCAATACTTGTTTAGTTACCCAGATTAAAGCCGAAACAAAATGTATGAAAATGGACCTTGAGCTACCACCTTAAAACAATAAAAATAACCGATAGCCAGTCATCCGTGAATAAGTGCATAACCCTCAGAACAAGAACAAGCATAGAAGGAATCTAAATTACCCTCATATACTTATCCTTTTTTTTCAAATAGGCCAAAACCGTTGAAAAGAACGAGACAAATATTATGTTGCTAAAGTCGGCTTGCGTACACTTTAAAATTATCAAATGGTTACCTTTGGTCCTCTTTATGATGCCGAATTAAAAAGCAAATAAAATGTCAAAAGTTCCAACTTGCCAACCTCAAAACAATGTCACAAACGCGCCCACACAATTTAGTTACGTTATACTTCAGCGCGTGCTTTTCAAAAGTGGCTACATGTTTTGTAATATTTTTGTTGTTAATTTTAATAAATACACAGTCCTGTTTAAGTATAATATAGCCCTACGAACAAGCAATGGCCGCCGTTATTGTGGGGTGTAAATCTCATTCTTCTCGTAAAGAAAATGAAACTGAAATCATCAGCTTCCATCGGTGAGTAAACAAAAAACCTAATATATTTGCTTAAAGCCTGTACATAAGTGCAAAAAGTATTATTAATTAATCTTTATTATGCTGTAGTCATATTATAATCTGCTGTTGGCCATTCGATACAGTAATTAAGTATTTTTCATTTTTACCAATTTACGTAGTCGTGTTCAATAGTGTTGTGCTGCATATTCTGTCGATAACATAGATGTTAGTATATTGTAGTTTACTATTTTGCATAAATTGCCTTTTACTTTCAATATACGATGGTGTAGTGGTAAAAGCCACTTGGAAACCGTGCGCGAAGGCTGGGGGTTAAGGAAAGTATCTAATTTTCATAGTGTGTTTCATACAATGTGTTTCATTGCAGATTCCCCACAGATGATGCTATGAGGCAAAATGGATCGTTGCCATAGCTCGTCCCAATTGGCATTGGAAAAACAGCACCGTGTTTGCTCTAAGCATTTCGACAAAGTTTTATTAACATTGAAATAAGTTATCAAACATATGTGACATGAATGATACCGCTGTGTTTTAATTTTACTGTCCCATTTAAGTAGCTTCTGTCAAATCACACCTCTTGGGTATCTTTTAATCCCTAAGAAAGTCAGAAAAGAACAGAAGGCGTACTGGCTTTCTCCTAAACGAAATTCCGGCCGATTTCTTGTTTGTTACTTACAGCGGTTTCCAATCCTTCCGAAATTTCTAACATTTTCTTAATTTAATAATCTAAATGCTTGACCATTTTTGTTTGAATGACGTTTCGGAAGGCATCAAACTGCTGTAAATAGCAAATGAAAATTAGACAAAATTTAGCTCTGAGAAAGCCGGTAGTTCTATAGTTTATTGTAATTTAACAGCTTCTTAACGAGTGCTTTTATATATCCAGACTTCTTTTGGTACTTGAATACCAAATCAGGATATTGATATCTTTTTTAGCCTTTATCTAAAATAGCAATTTGCAACGGTTTGTAGTTGACTGACCGAAAAGTGTTTATTTTAGCAGGTCTGTGAATTTACCATAGCCGATAGACAAAGTATCTATCGATATCGATAAGATATCAGAAGGGATCGCAACACAATTAAATTTCTTGCTGTCAAAGACAGAGTACACTCAAATGTCATAGTGTTACTTCTATGCTTGTTCTTGTTCTGAGGCATAACCTATACATCTGAGTCCGACCCGCAATGAACGTAGTATATGTACAAATTGTCGCTGGCACCATTTAAATTTAGACCATGTGCTTTGGTGCGATAACCATGTAGAAGTCTTAATTCATTTATTGAAATCCAATCCAATTTATTTTTTTGGCTGTATGCATCCATAGCTGTATCATATATGGCGGCGGGCCTTAAATATCCGGAATCACATTTTGAATGAAGAAGCCTCAAGAAGTTAAAAAGGCTAGGACATATTGGAATAATTAAGTTTACGAAAAGGAGTTTTTGTTTATAGTCATTACGTAAATAAAAATAATTTTCCTCTAACGTCCACTCATTGTGTTAAAAATAATTATATGGAGGGGCGATTAGGTTATACTAGACGTATAAATAAAAACAAAGTATGTCCATAAAAAAATATTGAGTAAATTTCGTAACATGTGAATATATTTTTTATAGCCCGCCGGGATAGATCAGGAGCACTCGATGAGACCGAGTAATTTGTTGCGACATCTGTAGATACTTATATATAGATGAAACAAAATAAATAACATGGCAACATTCGGATTATCATGACAATGTCATTTTGATGTAACATTGGACTGTCACATTATCCTAATCATTTCGTCGATAAAGATCTAAAAATAATAGAAGTTCGTCAATAGATATTACTTATTAACACGTAACATCACCATTATGTCGAACGAAATAAAGATCGTGGCAGCGAGTATCGTAAATTTCCTAAAACAACAGCTCGAGAGCGAGGCGCTCAGCGTGGACTCGCGCGAGAGCGTCGAGGTTGGCGTGCAGTGCATCGAGACCGCGTTCGAGCTCGGGCCCGACGACGCGGCGCTCGGACTCGACCTGCTGCAGCTGGTGCGGCAGCAGCGCGGCGGCGCGCCTCCACCCGCCGCCACCCGCGAACAGGCCGAGAAACTTAAGAACGAGGGCAACGAGCTCATGAAGACCGAGCGGTACCGCGAGGCGCTAGAAAAGTACACGAGTGCCATCCAGCTCGACCCGCGCAACGCCGTGTACTTCTGCAACCGTGCCGCCGCACACTTCAAGCTGAACGAACATGAGGCGACCGTCGCCGATTGCACTGCTGCGCTCGCGCTGCAGCCTGACTACAGCAAGGCGTACGGCCGCCTCGGGCTAGCATTCACCGCGTTGGAGCGACACCGTGAGGCGCGCGCAGCTTACGCCCGCGCCACGCAGCTCGAGCCCGACAACGAGTCCTACCGACAGAACCTGCAGCTCACCGACGAGCGACTGACGCAGCGCGGCGAGCGAGGCCCGATGGACCTCGGCAGTTTGCTGCAGAACCCCGCACTGCTAAACATGGCCACTGAGATGCTCGCCGACCACAACATGCAGAACTTGATCTCCAACCTCATGAACAACACAGCGGGCGGCACAGGCGCGGGCGCGGCAGCTCCGGGCAGCATGGACGCGCTGCTGGAGGTGGGTCAGGCGCTGGCACAACACATGCAGGCCGCCAACCCTGATCTGGTGGAGCAGCTACGGAGACAGGTGCGACCCCCGGGGCCCGGCGGCAATCCCCCGCCGCCCGCACAATGAGCCGTGTGCTGTGTTAGACTATGTAATTATGATACGTGGAAGGTGTGTCTGCTGATCATCGGTTCTCTGAAGGACTACTGCTTAAGCTGAAAGATAAATTATGTATGTTAGTATTAATGAAAATTTAAAGTGCCGTTTTCAGTTGAAATATTTATAATCATTGTTCACTATACACTACAGTTGTTTTGCCGTGCAATGAATCCAAATCACATTAAACTTGTATGGGTTGGCTTTTTATCTCACTACTATTTGTAGTTTGTAATGGTTTCCTTCACGCAGCTGTTTGTACTGTTATGAGTTAGCTAACTTGTGGATTCTGAATGTTTCATGAAGCTTTGTGCATTTATGTATATTCATAGAATGTCCATTGAAAAGTATGATCACTAGTAACCATAAAAAGTGGTATATTATAAATTGTAATTTTCTTTTATAAATATGTAATGTATGATATTGTTAAGAAGGGAGTGACAGAGGGTGCCTCTATTGGATCCAAATTATTCTTAGTTAAGGTTTCAAAATATTGGTACTGTTAATAAATTTATTTAAATAACTCAATTTTTTATTAAAGCATCTTGATATGCTTACATATTCACATGAATCGGTAGTCAAATGACACAAGTAGTTATCAGTTTTAATTTGAAAGAATTAATTAAAAATAATTCCATCCCATAGTGGGGATCTGATTACTAAGTACTTCTCTAAAAACATGCACTCATTGTTCTGCAGTACATAATAATATTATTTATTATACTCTCATTAATATTGCTAATTATTTATGAATAATTCTTGTGAAAACAAATTTTAGTATGAATCATTTATGATAATAAATAATGTTATGTCCAATTAACAATGAACTGCTTTTAGCTTTGTTTGTTGTGTAACGTACTATTAATGTGGTATGCAATGCCCATTGTGAGGTCCATTTTAATATATAATCATAAACATGAGAAAATGAAACAACCATAATGTGCTTTCTTAACTATTTATTACACACTATGTATAATTTACGATAATTGTAATCAATTTACATATCTTTATGTACACATAGTAGCAAAATGTAAAAACTCGTGGCGCCACCCGCGTCGCGTCCTCGCGCGGTAACACGCGGCAACACGCAGTAACACGCGGCAACACGCGGTAACACGCGACAACACGCGGTAACACGCGCGGGCTGGCGACACCAATATCGATATAAACACCATGTATTTACACAAACCCACGCGAAAATGTTGTTATATTCGACATTCCCCGGCCGGTGTTCCCGCACCATACCACGCATACAGTTCAGATGTTACGTATGCTATCTGACACCTCATGGCCATACCAGTTAGTGCATATAACACTCCCTTTAATATTTTTGTGTGATACTGTCTAGACATAAGTAGGTGTAGTGACGTGACGGTGGAAGCGCGGGAACACTGACGGTGTCGGCCTTACATCCTCACTCCTCACTCCTTACCAATGATGTTGAGCACCAGCACACAAGCTGATACACGCAGCGAAGGCACCGAACTTCAACTAACAAATAAATGCAGTAAAAAAGCGAATGAAAGCACTTATTGACATGAATCTAAATCATACACGGTAAGTATTGCCTTTATAAAACTTATAATAATGTTTGTATGATCGCAATCATCACTAATAGGAACGAATAAACGAATTTAAACATTATTAAATTTGATAATAAATAGAAAAATATTTTTAAATGATTATGCAAAATAAAACATCTGTTATCGTTACAGGCGACATGTAAATAACTCTAAAACAAAAATAAAATGTTGAAGAGGTGTTAAATAATGAAACCTTAAGATGAATTAAATAATCGTATCATAACTAAGAGCAACAAACAATAGATGTACTTAAAATAATCATAAACGTTTGTTTAACAATAATTTATACTGCGGTCTCGCGACGTCGCTGCATACCGCGCGACACAACTGACAACACAACGGCGACCGGCGGCCGCCATTACACTTCACTCTACCGACTCGCAGGCAACTTCACGGCGCTACCGAAAACAACATTATATAATATTATGTCACAATGCTGTATGCATAGTTACATTGCTAATTATTTGCCGAAATAAAAAAAAAGGTTAATATTCTGGCCAAAGGTCGGTACACGTTGATATTAGGACTATACACAATATTAATTTTGAATTGACTGAAAGTTAATTTTGTTGTTCGCGGTACATGACAAAAGCGGTATGAAGTTGTTGCGGTCGCGGTTACGCTCTCAGTTGAATATAACAGTACATTAAGTAAAAAATAAAGCTAATTCATTGGATGCAGCTGAACGCACTACAATTTTGAACAATATTAACAATTTTATAAATACGTCTTTATATAAACATTTCGAACGCCCCGAAAAACAATTTCAATATAAAATGCTTAAAACATTAGCCGCAGTAACGCAGTAGCACTTTGTATAGTGTTGTACAGACAACGTCGTCCGAGTTGAAATGACGTCATGTTCCCGAGTCCAGCACAATACTCAGGCGAAATACTTTGATACAGGTAAAACCTTAAATGCTGATTTTAGTTTTTTTTTAATAATAGCCCTCCTTTGACACCAATTAAATAAAGCTAGTATTAAATCGTTAGTGATTGTTGGACGCCATTTCATCTCAGACGAGAACTACACTCGTGACAATTTGGTACAAGACGTCGCCCTGCGCCGCCCTCTCCCACTCAGCGTTATTAAACATTCACACTAAACTCTCAAATATTTACGACAAACTTTCCAATTTATATAGAAGCGCGCACTTTCCGAATAATTATGTAAATCCTATTGTAATAGTTTTCACAAGCGGCCTACGGTGTCGCCAACCAGTTATGTAATTAATCGGTCGGTTTGGTTGATTTGTAAAGAAGGTCGTCCTCAGCGACCGGCGACTGCTGATTCGCGATTAGACAACATGCACCCACTTTGGTCTCCACAAAGTTTACAAATAACAGACTACATGCATAGAGCTGCCACTCATAGATAAAATATTCAAATATAAAATTTTATCTCAGCATTTTTATATACTTGGTTCTTAGGAAACCGAATCCATAGTTATTGACAATTCAACCGGTGGCAACCCCGCACACGCGAGTCGTAAGTGCTACAAAGCAGACTACTCCACTACTAATCACAGGAAGTGTGTGAAGAGAGGGGGGAGGCGAGGTCCGGAGCCGGGGCTTCGGTACGAGCCGCAGCGAAACAAATACGAAACCGTGAGTAACCGGGGGCACACCATGTGTACTGATTTGTGATCGAAACCAGTACAATGCGTGCGCGGGCGCAGGTGACGCGGCGCGGGGCGGCGGGCGGCGGGCGGGAGGGGCAGTGGTGGAGGTGCAGCGGCAGCTCTCAGTTGCGCTTGGAGGGCGGCACCAGATGGGAGGGCAGCTCGGGGGGCAGGTCGTGCCCGTTGGTCTTCACCTTGATGAGGTGCATGGCGAGCGCGAACTCCTCCTCGTCGAGGAACCCGTCCTTGTCGATGTCCGATAGCTTCCAGATCTTGCCGAGCACCGAGTTGGGCAGCTTCGACTTCACCATCTCCGTCTTGGCCGCTGTTGAAAAAATCGTACGTCAGCACGAGACTCCTACACGTTGCACCTCGGACCTCTCCACCCACGACTTCAATACAAGGAAGGTTGGCCGCCTACGATGACCGATCACCCATACAAATATTTAGTAGTATGGGAATCGTGGCCTTACCGACCTTTCAAGAGAGGAATGTACAAATGCATTTTGTCTTTTATAGGGATTATGATGCAAGCTTATTAAAGAGAACAGTAAGAACTAAAAGAGTAAATATTACGCAAAAAAAATTAGCAAAGCAATAAGTAATTTAATAAAATATATTAAGCTTAGTTGCCAATACATACTTAAAATTTTGAACTAAAACAGTGAATAAAAAACTAACATCAGGGAATGTTATGAATAGGGTCTACAGCCGAAACCAATTTTTATAGTCGACATGAGTGTAGTTATGTTATTCTTAACATTAGTATTAAATATTCAAGAGTGCCAAGAGACATATAGTGAGTAAAGCAATTAACATACCACACCGACTTTAAAAATTGGCGTCAGTTTTACTCAAGGGTCCAGCATTTTATTGTGTCGTGATTAATATTCAGACATTTGGACAAGCATTTCTCTTCATACAAAATTAAAGCCTTTGACTGAGAATTGACCCCAAAGCATGTAGTTCCGGAAGGGTTGGTTCTTTTATACTTGATTTGCTTTTGGAGATGGGTCTTTAAGTATAGTAGGTAAGTGGTAGTGTATTAAGTATGGTTAGTAAAAATCAAATAATAATGCGAATTAGTATGCAAAGGAATCAAAATAATTGAATATAACTATAACACAAAGATGACTAGAAAGTTTTACAGTCAAAACGTTATGCCATTTTCTAGAACTATGTCGCGCTTGAGTCTATACTGAGGGACCGAATAATGTACTTCAATATGTTAATGACGTTGTCTTTGAAGAACAACTCCACGACGGACTCTATGCGCACCGTCTCATCCTCCGGCCCGAAGGCAGCAGATTTAGCCTTGTCCAACCAAGTAGAAGGCGTCTTTTCTACACAGAACTCTATAACAGTATTCCCCGTTATAGCATACACCATTGATACGAACAAGAATTGAGCTGTTATCAGTAGAGTAACTACATTTAAAACTAAAAGAATGAATACTTTAACTGAATAGAACATCGGACTGAAGAAGCTTTTTATACTACTATTTACTTTCACGTCTACATTATCATGTCGTTCTTCCTTGAAATCATCAGATTCCAAATCACTGTCTTCTGCAATAGAATCGAATTTGTCAAACGAAGTATCCACTGTAGATGTGTGATGAGCACTATCAGAATTATCGGGTCTATGTAAATGCGCGCGATCAGAATGATCATCTAGGCTATCATCATTCACTATGTATGCGCTGGTGCTCGGGGCGTCAATAGCTAAGGTATCGTTAAGGCTATGAATAGAGACGGCGTGCGACATCCTATCACTAGTAGTGTTCATAAGAAACTGCGCGATGACGTGACAGCTCTTCGCGGATACGGACAGAGCGTCAGATATTTTATTGAAATCTTCATGGCGCTCGTTATTGTCGTCCTTTTCGATCGTCATGCAGAGCTCGGTTAGTAATTGACAGTTGTGACTGGAAGAGAGCAGCGCCTGCAAAGCGGTGTCGAGCACGAGGTGTGGTGTGTGTGCGAGTGTGTGTGCGGGGTTCGTACCGGCGCCGGTCACTTTCCCGTCGATGGGGTTGAGCGTCTTGAAGATCTCGTCGTAGTGTGGCTTCTCCTTGCTGCAGATCCACTCAGGGTCGCCGTGGCCGGCGTCCACACCCTCGCCGCGCCCGTACCCGAACGGCGACACCTGGTCTTCCACGCCTTCGAACGCGCCACCTGGAAACGTTGTAGTTTCACGTTAAATTATTGCGAACATACTAACACAATGACAGAACATCCAAGACGGGTTAGATATTAAGGTTCTTGGAGTAATCGGAATTCTGAAGCATTATTACCTGCGTAAAAACTTTTAGTTTAATGTGATTGGTATTTAATGCAATTCATAACTAGAAATGCTCACACTAAGGCACTGTACTGTGGTTTAAACAATAGTTATTGTTAATCTTAGCAATTATAAATATTCAAATAAAAAATAGTAGATATAGTAAGCCAAGTCGTTGAGTACTATCACAATACATAGTTAAGACGTTCAATATTATAATCATCGGTAATACCGTTGTACAATTCGGATTTGTTAAACAATTGAATATTAATTTGTGCATTTCCAAACGGGTCGCGAGTCGCGGCGCGCTTTTAACCGTTGCCGAGGTCTCGCAGAGGTCACGGAGGTGGCGACCGCCCCTTACTGTCAGAATAGACATCTGAATGTATTGTTTAACAAATACGCTTTCAAACGGTTTGAAAATATTCATGAGGTTATTTTTTTTTCAATTATTACGCAATGGCGTGATGCAGCTACAACAATTAATTAATATGACGTGCATTTTGCCTGCCACATGGATTTTGTCAAGTAAGAACTTCCATTAGAAATCAGTTAGCTGCGGCCTTGGGCCGTGTCTCACAAGTCTGTTGCACAAACGGATTCAGTTACTTAGTTAATTTGGCTGTAGTTACATTTTGTAATACCGAATCATTAATTAAAGTTATACTTTCAATAATCATTTGGGGATATTCTTAAATTACGTCACACGTTAAACCGGGGGGAAGGGTAAAAAAAGTGTGACACGTGACAAAAGAATGGGGGGTTATAAGTTTCGTGATGTCACATGTTAAAATCTTGAGTTCTTGTGTATAGAAAAAAAAATACTGAAGTAAACAGTAAACTTACAAAAATATTTTATCTCAGGCTATATAGCCTGATGCAAATACTTATATATGTATAAGATTTACTTTGTTTTATTGGCAAATTCTCATTCGCTCGAACGGCTCGGCGTACCACTGGGTCATTTGTGGGGTACCTTTGAACCAAATTCTGCCCGCCGCGATTGGATGTTAATTTTATTAAAAAAAAAGCAAGTCAGATCTAAATGCAACTGCTGTTTTCAATTATTCAGCTCTGAGTGTAAAATCGCAAAATATTAGTGTTACGTCACATAGTGGGTGAGGTAGAGGACCGCGAATGTCATCACCTGTGACAAGGAAGGGTCAAAAAATTAAGGAGTTCGTATGACGTAATTTATCAATGACCCTTCATACATGTGAAGTCTTTATTGCATTATTATTCATTTTACATTTTATGTAAGTAATAAATTATCTGCCTACCAAATTATTTATCTAGCTAAAGTATATTAAAAAAGATACTGCAAATGATAATAAACCGCACAAAATTTTGCACACACGGCGAATATTACGAAGTACACTGAAAATAAAGCGGTAACAAATGTCGATGGCTCACGAGTCACCAGTAAATATGTCCGATTGCTGACCCGATCACAGCGTCGCGTCTCAGACTTCAACAATGGGCCCACTTCCGAATCTCGCGTATTGAGGAAATCTAAATAGCTAAAGCCGGTTTTTGCTGGGCTCGGCGTGTGGCGGAACAAACGTGTTGTGGGAATGTCACTCGGCGGTACAACACAAAGCGGAAGGCGAGCCTAACCAGCACTTAATCAAACCAGTACTTATGTTTCACTCATGCTATGGGTAAATGTTGAAATATATTTTAATAAATAAGTATGCATAGTATTTCTGGCTATAAGACACGCTGTGAAGACACACGTACAAGGAGAGTTCACAAAATCATCGCTTTGTAATGTCACGTATGTTCGCAGTCCACTGCTTTCCGTACAGTATCGCTGCATTGTATATTGCATCGTCAGCAAGCATCGGCTCATATTCAACTGACGAGGCAGTTAGCTCCATCAAACAATTGAACAGCGATGCAAAGTTCTTAGACAAACGTAGCCTTTGTGATGATGCATCAATCATAAAAATTTTATGTTCTTTTATAAATAACAAATTGGGATGACCTTTATATTGTACTGCAACAAAAACGATCGCAATTGATGTAATAAATCATTACAAAACCAGACAAATGTGAAAAAATATGTTTCTTGTGAAGATTTTACCGACAAAATAATATTAAGGCGTAAACCTTTATAGATCCAGACAATATTTAATCTAAGCAATTATTATTTGCCATAATAAGTATAATAAACCTTTATTTGGGTTAAAGTACTGAATATCCGTAATTCTGTATATTGTAGCTAGAATAAACAGTCCAAAACAGCATTAGTACGTGTACGTGCGTACAAACAATCCCGTTATGTAGTGTTCAGTGTTCAGTATTCTGCTAACGGCGACACACAGATTTCACCTTGCACTTCATTCACAGGCAGCGATAAAGCATAAGGTTCAGCGCACACGTTTGCGGTATTGAAGAAGCTTCTTCCACAATAGAATCTCTACTATATATCCTTACACATACGGTTGTTATTAGTACGCTGTATCTAAAGACCGCTGGGCCACAGCACGGGCTGCTGCAGTAGCCTTGATCCGCGCACACAGCCCCTACAACGTGACGAACACAAACTTCCTTCATTGCATAACAAGTTTGTTTACGTCGACACTGAGTCATTGCGAAATCGGTTTACAACTAATAACAGTTTAATTTCACGAATAATTACCGTTAAGTCTGGGCTAAAAAGCGTTACTTCTGACTAGTTTTTATTTGTATGCATTATTTACAAATGTATCATCATGTAGTGACCATGGTGTAGTGGAGATGAGCCGACTGCGATGCAAAGAGCCGCAGCGTTAATCCTCGCATTACGATAAATTAGGACCTTTGGAGTTCCTGGTTTATTATACACACTATACAAAACATGTTTCTTAGAATGAGGTCAAGATAGTACGAGATTGTTGATGTAATAATTAGTTTTTTTCTAAAACCTTTCGATTACTATTTTATGCATGTAATTGATTATGTATTATTGTTAGTATGCTACATTTGATGACTAATGTTATAAAATTTAAATTAGTCACTAGATGCACAAATTATTGCTATAATACAGCCCTCACGTAAACAATAGACATTTGCAGTGAGCCTTCTGTTAGTTATTGTGCGCGCGCAGCTATCTGTGTCTTAGACAATGCGGAGAAGGTCGTTCATTTCACCGCCCAATGGACCATAAGAGAACGTTTTTTATTTATATCTATACAAATTATCTACAAGGATTTGTATTAAAATTGTAGGTCATCGATTTGAAATAATTGATTGTATAAAAAGTAAAGTCATCGAAGCATCGAAAGTTTGCGTAACAGATGCACACTGTACAGGGGCTAGGGGAGGTGGTATACACGCACGGAGCAGGACGCCTGGCCCGCTGTAATTAACTTCAGCGGAACTAGACTTTAGTCGCAACTTGCGCTAATAGTAAAGTCTACTAAGTAGACATGATCGATGCTTCTAATGCACTATTTTATCTATCACCAATCTATGAGTGCATTTTTAATAATACATCCTAAACCTTCAATGTGGGAAGATACATATCAAATATATGCAACAGGTACATACACAGTCCCGCAATAAGATATGAGGTTTGTGACGGAGATATTAGGTACGGGTGACGGACTCGTAAAACACTCACAGGACTTATCCTCAATAGGCAGACATAACGTCTTAAAGACAAACAAAAAATAACCAAAAACGAAACCGACCCAAATTAGGTACCTAAGTATAAGTCCGGCAAATCTTTAATATCAACGCGGGATCGAACCCGCAGTCTCATTTACCAGTTGGCTACTGTCCCATAGCTATTGCGATTATTGATAATTGCGATGGTAGTTCGAATATTAATGAATCTGCAATACCGGTTCCCGCCGATAAATTTCATGAGGTTCCATTTAAAAAATATGTCAGTTTTACTACAGAACTAGGAACAGATAAAAATAAACCTAACATCTGAAAGTGTTACAACGGAAGGAAACAATTAAAAAAGAATTAATGTGAACAAATAGTCATATCGTTGTAGGAGAGTGGCGCGGCGCCGGTCGCGGCGAGGGCGGTGCGCCGGCGCACGTGGCGACTATTTATACGCACCGCTCCAGGAAGTGCACATGCCAGTCAGTTATGTGATCATTATTAACTGTTTATTGCAATTCGCCTCATAGATATATCAACTGGAGTGTACTGTGTATTTTATGCTCATAAATAAATAAAAACCATAAAGTAGAAATCGTATTGGATTGAAAAATCTGCCCGTTCGTAGATCCTTGATAGAACTATTCTCCTTTTTTTTTCTTCACGCCGCACCGAGGTCGCGTACATTTTAATAAAGCACCATCTAGCTGCGATTGTTATTTAACTAACTACTTATTAGGTATTACGTAATGAAGTAACTTTCTACAATAACCATAAGGGCGTAGGTAAAGGATCTTTATGAATGAGTAACGTGCGTACATCTCGTCCGTTTAGTTGTACTTGCACACATTGTCACACTTTGTTGTGCACGCCGCACCGCACTGCGTCGTGTTGTAGGTCACCTTTATTGCAACATTACAATTAATATTGAAGCGGTATCGATTCAGCGCCGGCCGCGGTCACCGGCTCATTTTTTTATTAACACAACAGTCTGAGGTGATTGCAGTTGTATCTGTCTTCAAGAAGCTAGTCTGGCCTGTAGGACTACAAGCGATGAAAGCTTGGCGTTTAACAGAAGAAACTCTACCAATTACAATATTATCAACCCTGTATTATGTACTGTCCCACTGCTGGGCACGGCCCTTCTGTAGTACGGAAAGAGTTTTAGGTTTGAGTCCACCACAGTAGGCTAGTGCAGGTTGGCAGTCTTCACGTCAGTAAGCACGCTTTCTCACGCTTTTGTCTTTCACCGATAAGCAAGCAATAATTATACTACATCACTTTAGAAATATCAAAAGGTGCGTGCCCTTGGGTTTTGAACTTACGGACCTTCGTAGTCCGTTCCACTCCCAATCCCAGTCAACTAACTTCCACTGGACCAGTGTGATAACATTCTTAATTATAGGATTTTGAAGAGAAGATATCGAGCGGCATATTTATAGGCTAATAAGTGGCATATTTATAGGCTAATAACACACGGCAGCGTGTCTATGACACCTAATGCAGGAGATGGATAAAACTTAACATATGCAATCAAGAGATTGCTTCATACATCCTAAACTAACAAACATAATTAATTAGAATTGCAATCAAGTATCCGACTGCAATAAATTTCATTCCAAGGCTCCATCGGACTGGAGGTTTATAAGACAGCAGTAAACTTACGAGAAGCTGTTGCGAGTAACAAGAAAGTTGTAAGACTACTTGAAATGTTGGAGTACGAAATATCGTATCCCGATATATGATCAAAATAACTGGCATCAAATAGTGAGACTATCTATGAGACTAGAAATGCCATTCCAAACTAAGACGGCGCAAAATACAAATCACGCTGATATCTGCCTCACACAGTATCATAGATATCGCAGACGTCATCGAAAACCCAGAATATTCGACTGAAATACATAGGTTGTATTGGCAGACACAATACTTTATAAAGTAAAACAGTGTTACAATTGCGATAACAAACTGAATATTTCAACAAACGTTACCTGACCCATCCCCGCCCTGTCCTACTGCCCTCTCGCGGCCCTGTCCTCGCTGCATTGCACGGATAGAGTTACTCCACTAATCACTGGCAATATATTGTAATGGTGGCGCGTAAATCACTTGTCTCCGCGAGTGCTCTGAGCCGACAGCCGCGATGTTAACACTACATACATTGGGTCTCAGGGATACGTGAACTGTTCCCGTTAATTACTATTACTTTACATAAAGCATTAATCGTGGTTACATATACGGACTAAAAATAACCGTTCCGATATACGAGGGATTATAAATTATGATACGATAATGGATGTCGCCGTGCCTTCGTTCTCATTAGTCTAGTGGATGCATTCCTAGGTTATGAACAGAATATGTTAGATTTGATTTCATTTGGGGTATTTGGACTAGGTTTCGACTCGGAGAATATTATTTAGCATATATGGCGACAGGCTTCCATATGATGTTTATGGTAGATACAAATTAGAGATCCACCGGTGCACCTTCATCGTCCTAGTTCTTTCCAAACAAATTGGTAAGCTAACGGATATAATATGATAATACATGTGACAATTTAATGACGCTCGGCATGTTGGGCGATAAAACAACACGTCAATATAGGTAATTATAACTTAAACACGCGCAATCAGTTGATAGTTTTCAATATTGCACATTAAATCTTGCCCAGGTAGTAGTACTAAGATAGACTATACCGATCGTCGGGTGCGGTGCACTCACTTTCTCGCACTGGTATATAAAACTGCACATAATAAACCGAGGAGTTTCAATCAAAAGTGAAACTACCAGTCACGGAAATAGCATTCATTATTCATCGCAATAATTGATACTCCTACTTTAATATAATATATTAATGTGCATCTCGCGCGTATAAATTACATTACAGATATGTACTTAATTATAATTGCAATTAATTATAATCAAAGATGGAGTACAGTAGGTATCTACATATGTACTTACAATAACCATTTACCATATAAATAATCGAATAGTACTTAAAACATATAACGAATCAACATAAACAGGATTTAATAGCCCGATGTAAACAAGACGATAGAATATTAATTTTGGTTACATATCAAAACATGCACACAAATGTAGACAGTAATCTATACGAATAAATAAAGTCAAACATGGGTAAAGATTGCCATAAAATATCAACACATTTGATTTTCGGTAAATACGAGTGAAAGGATGGTTTTCACAAAGTATATTTTTACGTATAATGAACATACTACGCGTACGTGACAATGGGGCATCGGTGCAGATTATGGGCTCACATTAAACACTAGCGAGTGCGAGTATTATCTATAGTTTTGATAAACCTAGAAAGCAGACTGCAAACACGTTGCTTTGTTTAATAATGGTGCCAGCACTCTTCTCTTAATCCTCGATGTTTTTCGTATGAAATGTTTATAAGCTGGTAATAGTTTAAAATTATCATTTTACTAACGTAAATAAAAACATGAATTAGTTTAAGGCTTGTAATACCTACATTATAGTTTGAGAGTAAATATCAATTTGTCGCGCCATGGTTATAAAAATGTATAAA